>NW_022144605.1:0-4900 GCF_007565055.1 Rhinopithecus roxellana
ATACGCCACCGCCACATTACACAAAATGCTCATCATCACTCGCACTCAGAGAAATGCAAATCAAACCACAATGAGATACCATCTCAGCACCAGCTTAAATGGCAATCATTAAGACGTCAGGAAACAACGGGTTGGAGACGATGTGGAGAAATAGAACACTTTACACTGTTGGTGGGATTGTAAACAAGTTCAACCATATATGGAAAACAGTATGGCAATTCCTCAAGGATCTAGAACTATGAGTACCATATGACCAGCCATCCCACTACTGGGTATATACCCAAAGGATTATAAATTATTCTCTACAAAGACACATGTACACGTATGTTTATTGCGGCACTATTCACATAGCAAAGACTTGGAATCTACCCAAATGTCCATCTGTGACAGACTGGATTAAAGAAATGTAGCACATATAACACCATGAAATACTATGCAGCCCATAAAAAAGGATGAGTTGTGCGTCCTTGTAGGGACATGGATGCAGCTGGAAAACATCATTCTTAGCAAACTATCACAAAGAGAAAAACCAAACACCGCATTCTCACTCATAGGTGGGAACTGAACAATGCGATCACTTGGACTCGGGAAGGGGAACATCACGCAATGGGCTTATCATGGGGAGGGGGGAGGAGGGAGGGATTGCACTGGGGAGTTATACATGATATAAATGATGAATTGATGGGTGCTGACGAGTTGATGGGTGCAGCACACCAACAAGAATAAGTATACATATGTAACAAACCTGCACGTTGCACATGTACCCTAGAAGTTAAAGTATAATAAAAAAAAAAGAAATATCCACAGATGAAAATTAGAAGAAACTTTCTTAGAACATTCTTGGTGATGTGTGAATTCATCTCACAGAGTTACACTTATTTTTTCGTGGAGCAGTCCATTAACACTGTCTTTGAGGAACCTGAGAAGGGCTTCCTTGGATCGCATTTAGGCCTACGCTGATAAAGGAATCTTCATTCCTTCAAAACGTGAAAGAAGCTTTCTGAGAAACTTCATTCTGATCTGTGAGTTCATCTCACAGACTTATAACTTAGACTTCAGGAAGCAGTTTGCTAACACTCTTTTCGTGGAATCTACAAGTGATATTTGGGAGCCCATCGGGGCCCATGGTAAAAAAGGAAATATCCTCACATAATAACTATGGAGAAACGTTCTGAGAGATTGCTTACTGATGTGTGACTTCATCACACAGAGTTCCACCCTCCCTCTTGGAACAGTTTGCTAACACTGTTGTCGTGGATACTGCAAAGGTATATTTGGGAGCACATTGAGGGCTTTGGTGAAAAAGGAAATATCCTCACATAATAACTAAAGAGAAGCTTTCTGAGAAACTGGCATTGCCATGTGTGAATGCAACTCACAGAGTTACACGTTTCTTAATGTGATCAGTTTTTAGAACAGTTTTCTTTAAATCTGCAATTAGATAATTCATAACGCAATGAATTACGGTGACACAGGAAATATCCACAGTTGAAAACTAGAAAGAAGCTTTCCTAGATACTTCTTGGAGATGTGTGAATTCATCTCTCAGAGTTACACTTATGTTTCGGGAGCAGTCCATCAACACTGTCTTCGAGGAAACTGAGAAGGACCTCTTTGGATCCCATTGAGGCCTACGCTGATAAAGGAAATTTCATCCGTTCAAAACGTGAAAGAAGCTTTCTGAGGAACTTCTTTCTGATCTGGGTGTTCATCTCACAGACTTATAACTTAGACTTCAGGAAACAGTTTGCTAAAACTCTTTTCGTGGAATCTGCAAAGTGATTTTTGGAAGCCCTTAGGGACCCATGGTGAAAAAGGATATATCCTCACATAATAACTAAAGAGAAGCTTTCTGAGAAACTGCTTGCCGGTGAATGCAACTCACAGAGTTACACGTTTCTCTTCAGTGTTCAGTTTGTTAGCACAGTTTTCTGGAAATCTGCAATTAGATACTTATAGCGCAATGAACTTAACGGTGACAAAGGAAATATCCACAGATGAAAACCAGAAAGAAGCTTTTTTAGAAACTTCTTGGTGATGTGTGAATTCATCTCACAGAGTTACGCTTATGTTTCGTGGAGCAGTCCATTAACACTGTCTTTGAGGAACCTGAGAAGGGCTTCTTTGGATCACATTGAGGCCTACGCTGATAAAAAATTTCATCCGTTCAAAACGTGAAAGAAGCTTTCTGAGAAACTTCTTTCTGATCTGTTGTTCATCTCACAGACTTATAACTTAGACTTCAGGAAGCAGTTTGCTAACACCCTTTTCGTGGAATCTGGAAAGTAATATTTGGGAGCCCATAGGGGCCCATGGAAAAAGGAAATATCCTCACATAATAACTACAGAGAAACTTTTTGAGAGATTGCTTTCTGATGTTTACTTCATCACACGAGTTCCACGCTTCCCTTCTTGGAACAGTTTGCTAACACTCTTTTCGTGGATTCTGCAAAGGTAATTTGCGAGCACATTGATGGGTATGGTGAAAAAGGAAATATCCTCCACTAATAACTAAAGAGAAGCTTTCTGAGAAACGCATTGCCATGTGTGAATGCAACTCACAGAGTTACACGTTTCTCTTCAGTGATCAGTTTGTGTTAGCAACAGTTTTCTGGAAATCTGCAATTAGATACTTCATATCGCCATGAACCTTAGGGTGACAAAGGAAATATACACAGATGAAAACAGAAAGAAGCTTTCTTAGAAACTTCTTGGTGATGTGTGAATTCATCTCACAGAGTTACACTTATGTTTCGTGGAGCAGTCCATTAACACTGTCTTTGAGGAACCTGAGAAGGGCTCCCTTGGATCGCATCGAGGCCTACGCTGATAGAGGAAATTTCATCCGTTCAAAAAGGGAAAGAACCTTTCTGAGAAACTTCTTTCTGATTCGTGAGTTCATCTCACCAACTTATAACTTAGACTTCAGGAAGCATTTTGCTAACAATCTTTTCGTGGAATCTGCAAAATGATATTTGGGAGCCCACAGGGTCCCACGGTGAAAAAGGAAATATCCTACATAATAACTATGGAGAATCAGATAATTAGAGAGAAGCTTTCTGAGAGATTGCTTTCTGATGTGTGACTTCATCACACAGAGTTCCACCCTTCCCTTCTTGGAACAGTTTAACTCTTTATCTTGTTTCTGCAAAGTGATATTGGGAGCTCATTGAGGGCTATGGTGAAAAAGGAAATATCCTCAGATGAAAACTGGAAAGAAGCCTTCTGAGAAACTGCATGCGTGATGTGAATGCAACTCACAGAGTTACACAATTTCTCTTCAGTGTTCAGTGTGCTAACACAGTTTTCTGGAAATCTGCAATGGGATACTTCTGAACGCAATGAAGCTTATGACAAAGGAAATATCCTAGTGAAAACTAGAAAGAAGCTTTCCTAGAAACTTCTTGGTGATTGTGAATTCATCTCACAGAGTTACACTTATGTTTCCTGCAACAGTCCATTATCACTGTTTTTGAGGAACCTGAGAAGGACTTCTTTGGATCGCATTGAGGCCTACGCTGATAAAGGAAATATCATCAGTTCAAAACGTGAAAGAAGCTTTCTGAGAATCTTCTTTGTGATCTGTGAATTCCTCTCACAGAGTTACAGCTTAGTTCTCAGGAAGCAGTTTGCTAACACTCTTCGTGGAACCTGCAAAGTGATTTGGAGCCCATAGGGCCCATGGTGAAAAAGGAATATCCTCAGATAATAACTAGAGAGAAGCTTTCTGAGAGATTGCTTTCTGATGTGTGACTTCACACAGAGTTCCACCCTTCCCTTCTTGGAACAGTTTGCTAACTCTGTTATCTTGTGCTGCAAGTGATATTGGGAGCTCATTGAGGGCTATGGTGAAAAGGAAATATCCTCAGATGAAAACTGGAAAAAGCCTTCTGAGAAACTGCATTGCGATGTGTGAATGCAACTCACAGAGTTAACCTTTCTCTTCAGTGTTCAGTGTGCTAACACAGTTTTCTGGAAATCTTCAGGGGATACTTCTGAACGCAATCAAGCTAACGGTGACAAAGGAAATATCCTAGATGAAAACTAGAAAGAAGCTTTCCTAGAAACTTCTTGGTGATGTGTGAATTCATCTCACAGAGTTACACTTATGTTCCTGCAAGTTCCATTATCACTTTTTTGAGGAACCTGAGAAGGACTTCTTTGGATCGCATTGAGGCCTACGCTGATAAAGGAAATATCATCAGTTCAAAACGTGAAAGAAGCTTTCTGAGAAACTTCTTTGTGATCTGTGAATTCTCTCACAGTTACAGCTTAGTTCTCAGGAAGCAGTTTGCTAATTCTCTTTTGGAACTGCAAAGTGATTTGGGAGCCCAAGGGGCCCATGGTGAAAAAGGAAATATCCTCAGATAATAAGTAGAGAGAAGCTTTCTGAGAGATTGCTTTCTGATGTGTGACTTCATCACACAGAGTTCCACCCTTCCCTTCTTGGAACAGTTTGCTAACTCTGTTATCTTGTGTTCTGCAAAGTGATATTTGGATCTCATTGAGGGCTATATGGAAAAGGAAATATCCTCATGAAAACTGGAAAGAAGCCTTCTGAGAAACTGCATTGCGATGTGTGAGCAACTCACAGAGTTACACCTTTCTCTTCAGTGTTCAGTGTGCTAACAGTTTTTCTGGAAATCTGCAATGGGATACTTCTGAACGCAATGAAGCTTACGTGACAAAGGAAATATACTCAGATAAAACTAGAAAGAAGCTTCCTAGAAACTTCTGGTGATGTGTGAATTAATCTCACAGAGTTACACTTATGTTTCCTGCAACAGTCCATTATCACGTTTTTGAGGAACCTGGGAAGGACTTTTTGGATCGCATTGAGGCCTACGTGATAAAGGAAATATCATCAGTTCAAAACGTGAAAGAAGCTTTCTGAGAAACT
>NW_022144606.1:0-16435 GCF_007565055.1 Rhinopithecus roxellana
AACGGTTGAAATTTCCTTCAGCAGCGGAGGACTCAATGCGATCCAAGGAAGCCCTTCCTCAGGTTGCTCAAAGACATGTTAATGCAGTGCTCCACGAAACATAAATGTAACTCTGTGAGATGAATTCACACATCACCAAGAAGTTCTTCTAAGAAACGCTTCTTTCCAGTTTTCCTCTATGGATATTTCCTTTGTCACCGTAAGATTCATTGCGCTATGAAGTACTAATTGGAGATTTCCAGAAACTGTGTTAACAAACTGATCACTGAAGAGAAACGTGTAACTCTGTGAGGTGCATTCACACATGGCAGTGCAGTTTCTCAGAAAGCTTCTGTTTAGTTATTATGTGAGGATACTTCCTTTTCACCATGGGCCCCCTATGTGCTCCCAAATATCACTTTCCAGATTCCACGAAAAGAGTATTGGCAAACTGATTCCTGAAGTCTAAGTTATAAGTCTGTGAGATGAACTCACAGATCAGAAAGAAGTTTCTCAAAAAGCTTCTTTCACGTTTGAACGGTTGAAATTTCCTTCATCAGCGTAGGCCTCAATGCGATCCAAGGAAGCCCTTCTCAGGTTGCTCAAAGACAGTGTTAATGGACTGCTTCACGAAATATAATTGTAACTCTGTGAGATGAATTCACACATCACCAAGAAATTTCTAAGAAAGCTTCTTTCTTGTTTTCATCTGTGGATATGTCCTATGTCACCGTAAGGTTCATTGTGCTATGAAGTATCTAATTGCAGATTTCCAGAAAATTGTGTTAACAGACAGATCACTGAAGAGATAGGTGTAACTCTGTGAGGTGCATTCACACATGGCAATGCAGTTTCTCAGAAAGCTTCTCTCTAGTTTAAAGTAGGGATACTTCCTTTTTCACCGTGGGACCCTATGGGCTCAAAAATATCACTTTCCAAATTCCACGAAAAGAGTGTTACCAAACTGCTTCTTGAAGTCTAAGTTATAAGTCTGTGAGATGAACTCACAGTTCCGAAAGAAGTTTCTCAGACAGCTTCTTTCACGTTTTGAACTGATGAAATTTCCTTCATCAGCGTAGGCCGCAAGGCGATCCAAGGAAACCCTTCTCAGATTCCTCAAAGACAGTGTTAATGGACTGCTCCACGACACATAAATGTAACTCTGTGAGATGAATTCACACATCACCAAGAAGTTTCTAAGAAAGCGTCTTTCTTGTTTTCATCTGTGGATATTTACTATGTCACCATAAGGTTCATTGTGCTCTGAAATATATAATTGCGGATTTCCAGAAAATTGTGTTAACAGACTGATCACTGAAGAGAAACTTGTAACTCCTTGAGGTGCATTCACACATGGCAATGCAGTTTCTCAGAAAGCTTCTCTTTAGTTATTATGTGAGGATATTTCCTTTTTCACCATAGCCCTCAAAGAGCTCCCAAATATACCTTTGCAGAATCCAAACAACAGTGTTAGCAAACTGGTCCAAGAAGGGAAGGGTGGAACTCTGTGTGATGAAGTCACACATCAGAAAGCAATCTCTCAGAAAACTTCTCTCTAGTTGTTATGTAGGGATATTTCGTTTTTCACCATGGGCCCCTAAGGGCTCTCAAATATCACTTTCCAGATTCCATGAAAAGAGTGTTAGCAAACTGCTTCCTGAAGTCTAAGTTATAAGTCTGTGAGATGAACTCACAGATCAGAAAGAAGTTTCTCAGAAAGCTTCTTTCACGTTTTGAATGGTTGAAATTTCCTTCATCAGCGTAGGCCTCAATGCGATCCAAGGAAGCCGTTCTCAGGTTGCTCAAAGACAGTGTTAATGGACTGCTCCAAGAAACATAAATGTAACTCTGTGAGATGAATTCACACATCACCAAGAAGTTTCTCAGAAAGCTTCTTTCCAGTTTTCCTCTGTGGATATTTCCTTTGTCACTGTAAGGTTCATTGCGCTATGAAGAATCTAATTGCAGATTTCCAGAAAACTGTGTTAACAAACTGATCACTGAAGAGAAACGTGTAACTCTGTGAGTTGCATTCACACATAGCAATGCTGTTTCTCAGAAAGCTTCTCTTTAGTTATTATGTGAGGATACTTCCTTTTTCACCGTGGTCCCCTATGGGCTCCGAAATATCACTTTCCAGATTCCACGGAAAGAGTGTTAGCAAACTGCTTCCTGAAGTCTAAGTTATAAGTCCGTGAGATGAACTCACAGATCAGAAAGAAGTTTCTCAGAAAGCTTCTTTCACGTTTTGAACGGTTGAAATTTCCTTCATCAGCGTAGGCCTCAATGCGATCCAAGGAAGCCCGTCTCAGGTTCTCAAAGACAGTGTTAATG
The DNA here is from genome assembly GCF_007565055.1 of Rhinopithecus roxellana. Lineage (NCBI taxonomy): Eukaryota > Metazoa > Chordata > Mammalia > Primates > Cercopithecidae > Rhinopithecus > Rhinopithecus roxellana. Next base: position 2,314 of record NW_022144606.1, read on the forward strand.
GACTGCTCCACGAAACATAAGTGTAACTCTGTGAGATGAATTCACACATCACCAAGAAGTTTCTAAGAAAGCTTCTTTGTTGTTTTCATCTGTGGATATTTCCTATGTCACCGTAAGGTTCATTGTGCTATGAAGGATCTAATTGCAGATTTCCAGAAAATTGTGTTGTCAGACTGATCACTGAAGAGAAACGTGTAAGTCTGTGAGGTGCATTCACACATGGCAATGCAGTTTCTCAGAAAGCTTCTCTTTAGTTATTATGTGAGGATATTTCCTTTTTGCCAATAGCCCTCCAAGATCTCCCAAATATACTTTTGCAGAATCCAAACAACAGTGTTAGCAAACTGTTCCAAGAAGGGAAGGGTGGAACTCTGTGTGATGAAGTCACACATCAGAAAGCAATCTCTCAGAAAGCTTCTCTCTAGTTGTTATGTAGGGATACTTCCTTTTTCACCGTGGGCCCCTATGGGCTCAAAAATATCACTTTCCAGATTCCACGAAAAGAGTGTTAGCAAACTGCTTCCTGAAGTCTAAGTTATAAGTCTGTGAGATAAACTCACAGTTCCGAAAGAAGTTTCTCAGACAGCTTCTTTCTCGTTTTGAACTGATGAAATTTCCTTCATCAGCGTAGGCCTCAATGCGATCCAAGGAAGTCCTTCTCAGGTTGCTCAAAGACAGTGTTAATGGACTGCTCCAAAAAACGTAAATGTAACTCTGTGAGATGAATTCACACATCACCAAGAAGTTTCTAAGAAAGCTTCTTTCCAGTTTTCCTCTGTGGATATTTCCTTTGTCACCGTAAGGTTCATTGTGCTATGAAGTATCTAATTGCAGATTTCCAGAAAACTGTGTTAACAAACTGATCACTGAAGAGAATCGTGTAACTCTGTGAGGTGCATTCGCACATGGCAATGCAGTTTCTCAGAAAGCTTCTCTTTAGTTATTATGTGAGGATATTTCCTTTTTCACCATAGCCCTCCATGAGCTCCCAAATATACCTTTGCAGAATCCAAACAACAGTGTTCGCAAACTTTTCCAAGAAGGGAAGGGTGGAATTCTGTGTGATGAAGTCACACATCAGACAGCAATCTCTCAGAAAGCTTCTCTCTAGTTATTATGTAGGGATATTTGCTTTTTCACCATGGGCCCCTATGGGCTCCCAAATATCACGTTCCAGATTAAACGAAAAGAGTGTTAGCAAACTGCTTCCTGAAGTCTAAGTTATAAGTCTGTGAGATGAACTCACACATCAGAAAGAAGTTTCTCAGAAAGCTTCTTTCACGTTTTGAACGGTTGAAATTTCCTTCATCAGCGTAGGCCTCAATGCGATCCAAGGAACCCCTTCTCAGGTTGCTCAAAGACAGTGTTAATGGACAGCTCCACGAAACATAAATGTAACTCTGTGAGATGAATTCACACATCACCAAGAAGTTTCTAAGAAAGCTTCTTTCCAGTTTTCCTCTGTGGATATTTCCTTTGTCACCGTAAGGTTCATTGTGCTATGAAGTATCTAATTGCAGACTTCCAGAAAACTGTGTTAACAAACTGATCAGTGAAGAGAAACGTGTAACTCTGTGAGGTGCATTCACACATGGCAATGCAGTTTCTCAGAAAGCTTCTCTTTAGTTATTATGGGAGGATATTTCCTTTTTCACCATAGCCCTCAATGAGCTCCCAAATATACCTTTGCAGAATCCACGACAACAGTGTTAGCTAACTGTTCCAATCAGGGAAGGATGGAACTCTGTGTGATGAAGTCACACATAAGAAAGCAATCTCTCAGAAAGCTTCTCTCTAGTTATTATGTAGGGATACTTCCTTTTTCACCATGGGCCCCTACGGGCTCCCAAATATCACTTTCCAGATTCCACGAAAAGAGTGTTAGCAAACTGTTCCAAGAAGGGAAGGGTGGAACTCTGTGTGATGAAGTCACACATCAGAAAGCAATCTCTCAGAAAGCTTCTCTCTAGTTATTATGTGAGGATATTTCCTTTTTCACAATGGGCCCCAATGGACTTCCAAATATCCCTTTTGCAGATTCCACGAAAAGTCAGGTAGCAAACTGCTTCATGAGGCCTAAGTTGTAACTCTTTGAGATGAATTCACAGATCACAAAGACGTTTCTCAGAAAACTTCTTTCTCATTTTTATTGGAAGATATTTCCATTGGCCCCATTGTTTTCCAAGGGATCCGGAATATCTGTTCTCAGATTCCACACAAATAGGGCTAGGCCACGGCCCCACGAAATACAGCTGTAACTTACTGAGTTGAATTCACACATCACAAAGCGGTTTCTCAGAAAGCTTCTTACTTTAGTAAGACGAGGTTATTTGTGGTCTCGGAGCGCACCGTGTGTCCTATTGCAGATTCTGCGACAACTCTGCTAGCAAGCTTCTCAGTCTGTGGGCTGAATTCACCCACAACAAAGAAGTTTCTGAGAAGGCTTCTCTGCAGGTTTCTCTGAGGATAGTTCCTTATTCACCATGCGATTCAACGATATCCAAGACATCACATCTGAGATTCCTCAAAATGAGTGGTAGCAAACTCCCCCGAGAAAGTGTGATGTAACACTGTGAAATGAATTCACATATCACAAAGCAGTTTCTCAGAAAGCTTGACTCCGCTTTTTCTTGGAGGATATTACTTTTCTCTTTCTATTCTTCAAAGCCATCTGAAATATCACTTCTCCGAATCCACGGAAACAGTCCTAGGAAACGGCTCCAAAAAACACTGGCGTAACTCGATGAGATGAAGTCACACATCAGAAAGCAATCTCTCAGAAAGCTTCTGTCTAGTTATTATCTGAGAATATTTCATTTTCCACCCTGGGCCCCAATAGGTTCCCAAATATCACTTTGCAGATTCCACGAAAAGAGTGTTAGCAAACTGCTTCCTGAAGTCTACGTTATAAGTCTGTGGGATGAACTCACAGATCAGAAAGGAGTTTCTCAGAAAGCTTCTTTCACGTTTTGAACGGTTGAAATTTCCTTCATCAGCGTAGGCCTCAATGCGATCCAAGGAAGCCCTTCTCAGGTTGCCCAAAGACAGTGTTAATGGACTGCTCCACGAAACATTAGTGTAACTCTGTGAGATGAATTCACACATCACCAAGAAGTTTCTAAGAAAGCTTCTTTCCAGTTTTTTTAAAAAAAAAAAAACTGGATATTCCAGTTTTTTTTAAAACCAGTCAAAGGTTTTAAACAGGATACATGATATATCACTTGGTAGAGTATCTCATAAATTACAAAACCAAGCAATAAAAGTGAAATAATAAAAGTTTCTGAAAATAATAAAAATCAAATACCACTTCAGAGAAGTTCAACAATGTAGTAAGAGGAAAGCTAGATCAAAACAGACAAAAGTAACCAATATCAGAATATAATACATAGAATATATTATAGAGGAAGAATATTAGAATATGAAAACTGAAGTAAATAAGTTGGTTAAAAATTTTAAAAATTTTAATTTTTAATTTTGAAGCTCAGATAGACTCATACTTTATTAAACAAACTTTATTCTAATCATATAAACTAAGCAAAAGTTTTATTAGTGAATAAATAAATAAAAGATAAATAAAAAATAAATAAATAAATTAAAAAAAGTTATATTTGGGAGCTCGTTGACTGCTATGGTGAAAACGGAAATATCCTCACATAATAACTAAAGAGAAGCGTTCTGAGAAACTGCGTTGCCAAGTGTGAATGCAACTCACAGAGTTACACGTTTCTCCTCAGTCATCAGTTTGTTAACACAGTTTTCTCTAAATCTGCAATTAGATACTTCATAGCGCAATGAACCTTACGGTGACAAAGGAAACATCCACAGGTGATATTTCCTTTGTCACCGTAAGGTTCATTGTGGATATTTCCTTTGTCACCGTAAGGTTCATTGCGCTATGAAATATCTAATTGCAGATTTCCTGAAAACTGTGTTAACAAACTGATCACTGAAGAGAAAAGTATAACTCTGTGAGTGGCATTCACACATGGCAAAGCAGTTTCTCAGAAAGCTTTCCAAGCTCAGAAACTGTTCCAAGAAGGGAAGGGTGGAACTCTGTGTGATGAAGTCACACATCAGAAAGCAATCTCTCAGAAAGCTTCTCCCTAGTTATTGTGTGAGGATATTTCCTTTTTCACCATGGGCTCCTATGGGCTCCCAAACATCATGGGCTCCTATGGGCTCCCAAACATCACTTTCCAGATTCCACGACAAGACTGTTAGCAAACTGCTTCCTGAAGTCTAAGTTATAAGTCTGTGAGGTGAACTCACAGATCAGAAAGAAGTTTCTCAGAAAACTTCTTTCACGTTTTGAACGGATGAAATTTCCTTAATCAGCTTAGGCCTCAATGCAAAATAAGGAAGCCCGTCTCAGTTCCTCAAAGACATTGTTAATGGACAGCTCCACGAAACATAAGTGAAACTCTGGAAGATGAATTCACACATCACCAGTAAGTTTCTAAGAAAGCTTCTTTCCAGTTTTCATCTGTGGAAATTTCCTTTGTCACCGTAAAGTTCATTGCGCTATGAATTATCTAATTGCTGATTTCCAGAAAACTGTGTTAACAAACTGACCACTGAAGAGAAACGAGTAACTCTGTGAGTTGCATTCACACATGGCAATGCCATGTCTCAGAATGCTTCTCTTTAGTTATTAAGTGAGGATATTTCCTTTTAAGCATAGCCCTCAATGAGCTCCCAAATATTCCTTTGCAGAATCCACGAAAACAGTGTTAGCAAACTGTTCCAAGAAGGGAATTTTGGAACTCTATGTGATGAAGTCACACATCAGAAAGAAATCTCTCAGACAGCTTCTCTCTAGTTATTATGTGAGGATACTTCCTTTTTCACCATGGGCCCCTATGGGCTCCCAAATATCACTTTCCAAATTCAGCGAAAAGAGTGTTAGAGACCTGCTTCCTGAAATCAAAATTATAAGTCTGTGAGATGAACTCAAAAATCAGAAAGAAGTTTCTCAGAAAGCTTCTTTCACGTTTTGAACGGAAAAAATTTCCTTTATCAGCGTAGGCCTCATTACGATCCAAAGAAGCCCTTCTCAGGTTCCTCAAAGACAGTGTTAATGGACTTCTCGACGAAACATAAATGTAACTCTGTGAGATTAATTCACACATCACCAAGAAGTTTCCAAGAAAGCTTCTTTCTAGTTTTCACCTGTGGATATTTCCTTTGTCACCGTAAGTTTCATTGCGATATGAAGTATCTAATTGCAGTTTTCTAGAAAACTTATTTAGCACACTGATCACTGAAGAGAAACGTGTAACTCTGTGAGTTGCATTCACTCATGGCAATGCAGTTTTTCAGGAGACTTCTTTCCCGTTTTGATCTGAGGATATTTACTTATTCACCATAGCCTTCAATGAGCTCCCAAATATAACTTTGAAGAATCCATGACAACAGTGTTAGCAAACTGTTCCAAGAAGGCAAGGGTGGAACTCTGTGTGATGAAGTCACACATCAGAAAGCAATCTCTCAGAAAGCTTCTCTCTAGTTATTATGTGAGGATATTTCCTTTTTCACCATGGGCCCCTATGGGCTCCAAAATATCACTTTCCGCAATCCATGAAAAGTGTGTTAGCAAACTGCTTCCTGAAGTCTAAGTTATTATTCTGTGACTTGAACTCACAGATCAGAAAGAAGTTTCTCAGAAAGCTTCTTTCACGTTTTGAACGGATGAAATTTCCTTTATCAACGTAGGCCTCAAAGCGATCCAAAGAAGCCCTTCTCAGGTTCCTCAAAGACAGTGATAATGGACTGCTCCATGAAACATAAGTGTAACTCTGTGAGATGAATTCACACATCACCAAGAACTTTCTATGGAAGATTCTTTCTAGTTTTCATCTGAGGAAAATTCCTTTAACACTGTAAGTTTCATTGCGCTAAGAAATATCCCGAGGCAGATTTCCAGAAAACTGGGTTAACAAACTGATGAATGAAGAGAAACGTGTAACTCTGTGAGTTGCATTCACACATGGCAACGTAGTTTCTCAAAAAGCTTCTCTTTAATTATTATGTGAGTATATATCATTTTTCACCATAGCCCTCAATGAGCTCCCAAATATTCCTTTGAGAAATCCACGACAACAGTGGCAGCAAACTGTTCCAAGAAGGGAAGGGTGGAACTCTGTATGATGAAGTCACACATCAGAAAGCAATCTCGCAGAAAGCTTCTCTCTAGTTATTATTTGAGGATATTTCCTTTTTCACCATAGCCCTCAATGACCTCCCAAATATATCTTTGCAGAATCCACGACAACAGTGTTAGTCAACTTTTCCAAGAAGGGAAGGATGGAACTCTGTGTGATGAAATCTCACATCAGAAAGCAATCTCTCAGAAAGCTTGTCTCTAGTTATTATGTGAGGATATTTCCTTTTTCACCATGGTCCCCTATGGGCTCCCAAATATCACTTTCCAGATTCCACGATAAGAGTGTTAGCAAACTGCTTCCTGAAGTCTAAGTTATAAGTCTGTGAGATGAAATCACAGATCAGAAAGAAGTTTCTCAGAAAGCTTCTTTCACGTTTTGAACTGGTGAAATTTCCTTTATCAGCGTAGACCTCAACGCGATCCAAAGAAGCCCTTCTCAAGTTCCTCAAAGACAGTGTTAATGGACTGCTCCAGGAAACATAAGTGTAACTTTGTGAGATGAATTCACACATCACCAAGAAGTTTCTAAGCAAGCTTCTTTCTAGTTTTCATCTGAGGATATTTCCTTTGTCACCGTAAGCTTCATTGCGCTAAGAGGAATCCCATTGCAGATTTCCAGAACACTTAGTTAGCAAACTCATCACTGAAGGGAAACGTTTAACTCGATGAGTCGCATTTACTCACGGCAATGCATTTTCTCAGAAAGCTTCTTTCCAGTTTCGATCGGAGGATATTTCCTTTCACCATAGCCCTCAATGAGCTCCGAAATATAACTTTGCAGAAACAACGACAACAGTGTTAGCAAACTGTTCCAAGAAGGGAAGGGTGGAACTCTGTGTAATGAAGTCACACATCAGAAAGCAATCTCTCAGATAGCTTCCCTCTAGTTATTATGTGAGGATATTTCCTTTTTCACCATGGGCACCTAAGGGCTCCCAAATATCACTTTCCAGAGTCCACGAAAAGAGTGTTCGCAAACTGCTTCCTGAATTCTAAGTTATAAGTCTGTGAGATGAACTCACAGATCTGAAAGAAGTTTCTCAGAAAGCTTCTTTCACGTTTTGAACGGATGAAATTTCCTTTATCAGCGTAGACCCCAATGCGATCCAAGGAAGCCCTTCTCAGGTTCCTCAAAGACAGTGTTAATGGACTGCTCCACGAAACATAAGTGTAACTCTGGAAAATGAATTCACACATCACCAAGAAGTTTCTAAGAAAGCTTCTTTCTAGTTTTCATCTGAGGATATTTCCTTTGACACCGTAAGCTTCATTGCGCTAAGTAATATCCCTAGGCAGATTTCCAGAAAACTGTGTTAACAAACTGTTCACTGAACAGCAACGTGTAACTCTGTGAGTTGCATTCACACATGGCAACGCAGTTTCACAGAAAGCTCCTCTTGAGTTATTAGGTGAGGATATTTCCTTTTTCACAATAGCCCTCAAAGAACTCTCAAATATACCTCTGAAGAATCCACGACAACAGTGTTAGCAAACTGCTCCAAGAAGGGAACGGTGGAGCTCTGTGTGATGAAGTCACACATCAGAAAGCAATGTCTCAGAAAGCTTCTCTCTAGTTATTATGTGAGGATGTTTCCTTTTTCAGCATGGGCCCCTATGGGTTCCCAAATATCACTTTCCAGATTCCACGAAAAGAGTGTTAGCAAACTGCTTCCTGATGTCTAAAGTATAAGTCTGTGAGATGAACTCACAGATTAGAAAGAAGTTTCTCAGAAAGCTTCTTTCACGTTTTGAACGGATGTAATTTCCTTTATCAGCGTAGGCCTCAATGCGATCCAAGGAATCCGTTCTCAGCATCCTCAAAGACAGTGTTAATGGACTGCTCCGCGAAACATAAGTGTAACTTTGTGAGATGAATTCACACATCACCAAGAGGTTTGTAAGAAAGCTTCTTTCTAGTTTTCATCTGAGGATATTTCCTTTGTCACCGTAAGCTTCATTGTGCTAAGAGATATCCCATTGCAGATTTCCAGAAACGTTAGTTAGCAAACTGATCACAGAAGAGAAACGTGTAACTCTATGAGTTGCATTCACTCATGGCAATGCAGTTTCTGAGAAGGCTTCTTTCGAGTTTCTATCTGAGGATATTTCCTTTTTCACCAGAGCCCTCAATGAGTTCCCAAATATACCTCTGCAGAATCCACGACAACAGTGTTGGGAAGCTGTTCCAACAAGGGAAGGGTGGAACTCTGTGTGATGAAGTCACACATTAGAAAGCAACCTCTCAGAAAGTTTCTCACTCGTTATTATGTAAGATTATTTCCTTTTTCACCATGGGCCTCTATGGGCTAGCAAATATCACCTTCCAGGTTCCACGAAAAGTTTGTTCGCAAACTGCTTCCTGAAGTCTAAGTTATAACTCTGTGAGATGAACTCAGAGATCAGAAAGAAGTTTCTCAGAAAGCTTATTTCACGTTTTGAAACGATGAAATTTCCTTTATTAGCCTAGGCCTCAATGCGAACCAAGGAAGCCCTTCTCAGTTTCCTCAAAGACAGTGTTAATGGACTGCTCCAATAAACATAAGTGTAACTCTGTGAGATGAATTCACATATCACCAAGAAGTTTCTAGGAAAGCTACTTCCTACTGTTCATCTGAGGATATTTCCTTTGTCACCGTAAGCTTCATTGCGCTAAGAGGTATCCCATTGCAGATTTCCCGAAAACTTAGTTAGCAAACTGCTCACTGAAGAGAAACGTGTAAGTGTGTGAGTTGCATTCACTCATGGCAATGCAGTTTCTCAGAAGGCTTCTTTCCAGTTTTGATCTGAGGATATTTCCTTTTTCACCATAGCCCTCAATCAGCCCCCAAAGATAACTTTGCGGAATCCACGAAAACAGTGTTAGCAAACTATTCCAAGAAGGGAAGGGTGGAACTCTGTGTGATGAAGTCACACATCAGAAAGCAATCTGTCAGAAAGCTTCTCTCTAGTTATTATGTGAGGATATTTCCATTTTCACCATGGGCCCCTATGGGCTCCCAAATATCACTTTCCAGAATGCACGAAAAGAGTGTTAGCAAACTGGTTCCTGAAGTCTAAGCTATAAGTCTGTGAGATGAACTCACAGATAAGGAAGTTTCTCAGAAAGCTTCTTTCACGTTTTGAACGGATGAAATTTCCTTTATCACCGTATGCCTCAATGAGATCCAAGGAAGCCCTTCTGAGATTCGTCAAAGACAGTTTTAATGGACTGCTCCACGAAACATAAGTGAAAATCTGGAAGATGAATTCACACATCACCAAGAATTTTCTAAGAAAGTTTCTTTCTATTTTTCTTCTGTGGATATTTCCTTTGTCACCGTAAGGTTCATTGCCCTATGATGTATCTAATTGCAGATTTCCAGAAAACTGTGTTAACAAACTGTGCATTGAAGAGAAACGTGTAACTCTGTGAGTTGCATTCACACCTGGCAACGCAGTTTCTCAGAAAGCTTCTCTTTAGTTATTATGTGAGGATATTTACTTTTTCACCATAGCCCTCAATGAGCTCCCAAATATACCTCTGCAGAATATATGACAACAGTGTTAGCAAACTGTTAGAGGAAGGGAAAGATGGAACTCTGTGTGATGAAGTCACACACCAGAAAGCAATCTCTCAGAAAGTTTCTCTCTAATTATTATGTGAGGATATTTCCTTTCTCACCATGGCCCCCTATGGGCTCCCAAATATCACTTCCCAGTTTCCACGAAAAGAGTGTTAGCAAACTGCTTGCTGAAATCTAAGTTATAAGACTGTGAGATGAACTCACAGATCAGAAAGAAGTTTCTCTGAAAGCCTCTTTCACGTTTTGAACGGAAGAAATTTCCTTCATCAGCGTAGGCCTCAATGCAGTCCAAGGAAGCCCTTCTCAGTTTCCTCAAAGACAGTGTTAATGGACTGCTCCAAGAAACATAAGTGTAACCCTGTGAGATGAATTCACACATCACCAAATAGTTTCTAGGAAAGCTTCTTTCTAGTTTTCATCTGAGGATATTTCCTTTGTCACCGTAAGCTTCATTGCACTAAGAGGTATCCCATTGCAGATTTCCAGAAAACGTAGTTAGCAAACTGATCATTGAAGAGAAACGTGTAACTCTGTGAGTTGCATTCACTCATGGCAACCAGTTTCTCAGAAGGCTTCTTTCCAGATGAGATCTGAGGATATTTCCTTTTTCATCATAGCCCTCATTGAGCTCCCAAATATACCTCTGCAGTGTCCATGACAATAGTGTTAGGAAACTGTTCCAAGAAGGGAAGGGTGGCAATCTGTGTGATGAAGTCACACATCAGAAATAAATCTCTCAGAAAGCTTCTCTCTTGTTATTAAGTGAGGATATTTCCTTTTTCATCATGGGCCCCTATGGGCTCCCAAATATCACTTTCCAGAATCCAAGAAAACAGTGCTCGTAAACTGCTTCCTGAACTCTAAGTTATAAGTGAGTGAGATGAACTCACAGACCAGAAAGAAGTTTCTGAGAAAGCTTCTTTCACGTTTTGAACGGATGAAATTTCCTTTATCAGCATAGGCCTCCATGTGATCCCAGAAAGCCCTCTTCAGTTTCCTCAAAGACAGTGTTAATGGACCGCTCCACAAAACATAAATGTAACTCTGCAAGATGAATTCACACATCACCAAGAAGTTTCTAAGAAAGCTTCTATCTAGTTTTCACCTGAGGATATTTCCTTTGACAAGGTAAGCTTCATTGCGCTAAGATATATCCCGAGGCAGATTTCCAGCAAACTATGTTAGCAAACTGATCACTGAAGAGAAACGTGTACCTCTGTGAGTTGCATTCACACATGTCTATGGAGTTTCTCAGAAAGCTTCTCTTTAGTTATTATGTGAGGATATTTCCTTTTCCACCATGGCCCTCAAAGAGCTCCCAAACATAACTTTGCAGAATCCACGACAACATTGTTAGCAAACTGTTCCAAGAAGGGAAGGGTGGAACTCTGTGTGATGAATCACACATCAGAAAGCAATCTCTAAGAAAGCTTCTCTCTAGTTATTATGTGAGGATATGTGCTTTTTCACCATGGGCCCCAATGGGCTCCCAAATATCATTTTCCAGATTAAACGAAAAGAGTGCTCGCCAACTGCTTCCTGAAGTCAAAGGTATAAGTCTGTGAGATGAACTCACAGATCAGAAAGAAGTTTCTTAGAAAGCTTCTTTCACGTTTTGAACCAATGAAATTTCCTTTATCAGAGTAGGCCTCAATGCGATCCAAAGATGCCCTTCTCAGGTTATTCAAAGACAGTGTTAATGGGCTGCTCCTCGAAACGTAAGTGTAGCTCTGTGAGATGAATTCACACATCACCAAGAAGTTTCCAAGAAAGCTTCTTTCTGGTTTTCACCTGTATATATTTCCTTTGTCACCCTAAGGTTCATTGCGATATGAAGTATCTAATTGCAGATTTCCAGAAAACTGTGTTAACAAACTGATCACTGAAGAGAAACGTGTAACTCTGTGAATTGCATTCACACATGGCAACGGAGTTTCTCAGAAAGCTTCTCTTTAGTTATTATGTGAGGATATTTCCTTTTTCACCATAGGCTCAATGAGCTCCCAAATATACCTCTGCAGAATCCACGACAACAGTGTTAGCAAGTGTTCCAGAAGGGAAGGGTGGAACCCTGTGTGATGAAGTCACACATCAGAAAGGAATCTCTCGGAAAGTTTCTCTCTAGTTTTATGTGCGGATATATCCTTTTTCACCATCGGTCCGTATGGGCTCCCAAATATCACTTTCCAGATGCCACGAAAAGAGTGTTAACAAACTGCTTCCTGAAATCTAAGTTATAATTCTTTGAGATGAACTCACAGATCAGAAAGAACTTTCTCAGAAAGCTTCTTTCACGTTTTGAACGGATGAAATTTACTTTATCAGAGTAGGCCTCAATGTGATCCAAAGAAGCCCTTCTCAGGTTCCTCAAAGACAGTATTAATGTACTGCTCCACGAAACGTAAGTGTAACTCTGTGTGATGAATTCAGACATCCCTAAGAAGTTTCCAGAAAGCTTCTTCTAGTTTTCACCTGTGGATATTACCTTTGTCACCATAAGGTTCATTGCACTATGAAGTATCTAATTGCAGATTTCCAGAAAACTCTGTTAACAAACTGATCACTGAAGAGAAAGGTGTACTCTGTGAGGTGCATTCAAACATGGCAACGCAGTTTCTCAGAAAGCTTCTCTTTAGTTACTATGTGAGGATATTTCCATTTTCACCATAGCCTCAACGAGCTCCCAATTATACTTCTGCAGAATAGTCGACAAAGTTGTTAGCAAACTGTTCCAAAAAGGAAGGGTGGAACTCTGTGTGATGAAGTCACACACATCAGAAAGCAATCTCTCATAAAGCTTCTCTCTAGTTATTATGAGAGGATATTTCCTTTTTCAACATGGGCCCCTATTGGGCTCCCCCAACTATCACTTTCCAGAATCCACGAAAAGAGTGTTCACCAACGATTACTGAAGACTAAGTTAGAAGTCTGTGAGATGAACTCACAGATCAGAAAGAGGTTTCGCAGAGAAGCTTCTTTCACGTTTTGAACGGATGAAATTTCCTTTATCAGCCTAGGCCTCAATGCGTTCCAAGGAAGCCCTTTCAGGTTCCTCAAAGACAGTGTAATACACTGACGAAACATAAGTGTAACTCTGTGATTGAATTCAACATCACCACGAAGTTTCTAGGAAAGCTTCTTTCTAGTTTTCATCTGAGGATATTTCCTTTGTAACCTAAAGTTCATTGCGCTATGAAGTATAATTGAGATTCCAGAAAACTGTGTTACAAACTGATCACTGAGAGAAACGTGTAACTCTGTGAGTTGCATTCACACATGGCAATGCAGTTTCTCAGAAGCTTCTCTTAGTTTATGTGAGGATATTTCCTTTTTCACCATAGCCCTCAATGAGCTCCCAAATATACCTTGCAGAATCCACGACAACAGTGTTAGGAAACTGTTCCAAGAAGGAAGGGTGGAACTGTGTGATGAATCACACATCAGAAAGCAATCTCTCAGAAGCTTCTCTCTAGTTATTATGTGAGGATATTCCTTTTCACCATGGGCCCCTTATGGCTCCAAATATCACTTTCCAGATCCACGAAAACAGTGTTCGCAACTGTTCCTGAAGTCTAAGTTATGAGTGAGATGAAATACAGATCAGAAAGAAGTTTCTAGAAAGCTTCTTTCACGTTATGAAGCTATGAAATTTCCTTTATCAGCCTAGGCCTCATTGCGATCCAAGGAAGCCCTTCTCAGGTTCCTCAAAGACAGTGTTAATGGACTGCTCCACGACACATAAGTGTAACTCTGTGAGATGAATTCACAAATCACCAAGAATTTCTAAGAAGGCTTCTTCTCGTTTTCATCTGAGGATATTTCCTTTGTCACCGAAAGCTTCATTGCGCTAAGAGGTATCCCATTGCAGATTTCCAGAAAACGTAGTTAGCAATCTAATCACTGAAGAGAAATGTGTAACTCTGTGAGTTGCTTTCACTCATGGCAATGCAGTTTCTCAGAAGACTTCTCCAGTTTTCATCTGAGGATATTACTTTTTCACCATAGCCCTCAATAAGCTCCCAAATACACTCTGCGAATCCACGACAACAGTGTTAGCAAACTGTTTCAAGAAGGGAAGGTGTGTGTCTGTTGATGAAGTCACACATCAGAAAGCAATCTCTCAGAAAGCTTCTCTCTAGTTATTATGTGAAGATATTCCTTTTTCACCATGGGCCCCTACGGGATCCCAAATATCACTTTCCAGATTCCACGAAAAGAGTGTTAGCAAACTGATTCCTGAAGTCTAAGTTATAAGCCAGTGAGATGAACTCAGAGATGAGAAAGAAGTTTCTCAGAAAGCTCCTTTCACGTTTTGAACGGATGAAATTTCCTTTATCAGCGTAGGCCTCAATGCGATCCAAGGAAGCCCTACTCAGGTTCCTCAAAGACAGTGTTA
>NW_022144607.1:0-68744 GCF_007565055.1 Rhinopithecus roxellana
TTCCAGAAAACTGTGTTAACAAACTGATCACTGAAGAGAAACGTGTAAACTCCTGTGAGGTGCATTCACAACTGGCATGCAGTTTCTCAGAAGCTTCTCTTAGTTATTATGTGAGGATACTTCCTTTTTCACCATGGGCCCCTATGGGCTCCCAAATATCACTTTCCATATTCCACGAAAAGAGTGTTAGCAAACTGCTTCCTGAAGTCTAAGTTATAAGTCTGTGAGATGAACTCACAGATCAGAAAGAAGTTTCTCAGAAAGCTTCTTTCACGTTTTGAACGGTTTGAAATTTCCTTCCTCAGTGTAGGACTCAATGCGATCCAAGGAAGCCCTTCTCAGGTTGCTCAAAGACAGTGTTAATTGTCTGCTCCATGAAACATAAATGTAACTCTGTGAGATGAATTCACACATCACCAAGAAGTTTCTAAGAAAGCTTTTTCCAATTTTCCTCTGTGGATATTTCATTTGTCACCGTAAGGTTCATTGCGCTATGAAGTATCTAATTGCAGATTTACAGAAAACTGTGTTAACAAACTGATCACTGAAGAGAAACGTGTAACTCTGTGAGGTGCATTCACACATGGCAATGCAGTTTCTCAGAAAGCTTCTCTTTAGTTATTCTGTGAGGATACTTCCTTTTCACCATGGACCCCTATGGGCTCCCAAATATCACTTTCCATATTCCACGAAAGAGTGTTAGCAAACTGCTTCCTGAAGTCTAAGTTATAAGTCTGTGAGATGAACTCACAGATCAGAAAGAAGTTTCTCAGAAAGCTTCTTTCACGTTTTGAACGGTTGAAATTTCCTTCCTCAGTGTAGGACTCAATGCGATCCAAGGAAGCCCTTCTCAGGTTGCTCAAAGACAGTGTTAATGGACTGCTGCACGAACCATAAGTGTAACTCTGTGAGATGAATTCACACATCACCAAGACGTTTCTAAGAAAGCTTCTACCTTGTTTTCATCTGTGGATATTTCCTATGTCACAGTAAGTTTCATTGTGCTATGGAGTATCTAATTGTAGATTTCCAGAAAACTGTGTTGACAGACTGATCACTGAAGAGAAACGTGTAACTCTGTGAGGTGCATTCACACATGGCAATGCAGGTTCTCAGAAAGCTTCTCTTTACTTGTTATGTGAGGATATTTCCTTTTTCCCCATAGCCCTCAAAGAGCTCCCAAATATACCTTTGCAGAATCCAAACAACAGTGTTAGCAAACTGTTCAAAGAAGGGAAGGGTGGAACTCCGTGTGATGAAGTCACACATCAGAAAGCAATCTCTAAGAAAGTTTCTCTCTAGTTGTTATGTAGGGATATTTCCTTTTTCACCACGGGCCCCTATGGGTTCCCAAATATCACCTTCCAGATTCCACGAAAAGAGTGTTAGCAAACTGCTTCCTGAAGTCTAAGTTATAAGTCTGTGAGATGAAACCACAGATCAGAAAGAAGTTTCTCAGAAAGCTTCTTTCACGTTTTGAACGGTTGAAATTTCCTTCAGCAGCGGAGGACTCAATGCGATCCAAGGAAGCTGTTCTCAGGTTGCTCAAAGACAGTGTTAATGGACTGCTCCACGAAACATAAATGTAACTCTGTGAGATGAATTCACACATCACCAAGAAGTTTCTAAGAAAGCTTCTTTCCAGTTTTCCTCTGTGGATATTTCCTTTGTCACCGTAAGGTTCATTGTGCTATGAAGTATCTAATTGCAGATTTCCAGAAAACTGTGTTAACAAACTGATCACTGAAGAGAAACGTGTAACTCTGTGAGGTGCATTCACACATGGCAATGCAGTTTCTCAGAAAGCTTCTCTTTAGTTATTATGTGAGGATACTTCCTTTTTCACCATGGGCCCCTATGGGCTCCCAAATATCACTTTCCAGATTCCACGAAAAGAGTGTTAGCAAACTGCTTCCTGAAGTCTAAGTTATAAGTCTGTGAGATGAACTCACAGATCAGAAAGAAGTTTCTCAGAAAGCTTCTTTCACGTTTTGAACGGTTGAAATTTCCTTCATCAGCGTAGACCTCAATGCGATCCAAGGAAGCCCTTCTCAGGTTGCTCAAAGACAGTGTTAATGGACTGCTCCACGAAACATAAGTGTAACTCTGTGAGATAAATTCACACATCACCAAGAAGTTTCTAAGAAAGCTTCTTTCTTGTTTTCATCTGTGGATATTTCCTATGTCACCGTAAGGTTCATTGTGCTAGGAAGTATCTAATTGCAGATTTCCAGAAAACTGTGTTGACATACTGATCACTGAAGAGAAACTTGTAACTCTGTGAGGTGCATTCACACATGGCAATGCAGTTTCTCAGAAAGCTTCTCTTTAGTTATTATATGAGGATATTTCCTTTTTCACCATAGCCCTCAAAGAGCTCCCAAATATACCTTTGCAGAATCCAAACAACAGTGTTAGCAAACTGTTCAAAGAAGGGAACGGTGGAACTCCGTGTGATGAAGTCACACAACAGAAAGCAATCTCTCAGAAAGCTTCTGTCTAGTTGTTATGTAGGGATATTTCCTTTTTCACGAGGGGCCCCTATGGGCTCCCAAATATCACTTTCCGGATTCCACGAAAAGAGTGTTAGGAAACTCTTCAAGAAGGGAAGGGTGGAACTCTGTGTGATGAAGTCACACATCAGAAAGCAATCTCTCAGAAAGCTTCTGTCTAGTTGTTATGTAGGGATATTTCCTTTTTCACGAGGGGCCCCTATGGGCTCCCAAATATCACTTTCCAGATTCCACGAAAAGAGTGTTAGCAAACTGCTTCCTGAAGTCTAAGTTATAAGTCTGTGAGATGAACTCACAGATCAGAAAGAAGTTTCTCAGAAAGCTTCTTTCACGTTTTGAACGGTTGAAATTTCCTTCCTCAGTGTAGGACTCAATGCGATCCAAGGAAGCCCTTCTCAGGTTGCTCAAAGACAGTGTTAATGGACTGCTGCACGAACCATAAGTGTAACTCTGTGAGATGAATTCACACATCACCAAGACGTTTCTAAGAAAGCTTCTACCTTGTTTTCATCTGTGGATATTTCCTATGTCACAGTAAGTTTCATTGTGCTATGGAGTATCTAATTGTAGATTTCCAGAAAACTGTGTTGACAGACTGATCACTGAAGAGAAACGTGTAACTCTGTGAGGTGCATTCACACATGGCAATGCAGGTTCTCAGAAAGCTTCTCTTTACTTGTTATGTGAGGATATTTCCTTTTTCCCCATAGCCCTCAAAGAGCTCCCAAATATACCTTTGCAGAATCCAAACAACAGTGTTAGCAAACTGTTCAAAGAAGGGAAGGGTGGAACTCCGTGTGATGAAGTCACACATCAGAAAGCAATCTCTAAGAAAGTTTCTCTCTAGTTGTTATGTAGGGATATTTCCTTTTTCACCACGGGCCCCTATGGGTTCCCAAATATCACCTTCCAGATTCCACGAAAAGAGTGTTAGCAAACTGCTTCCTGAAGTCTAAGTTATAAGTCTGTGAGATGAAACCACAGATCAGAAAGAAGTTTCTCAGAAAGCTTCTTTCACGTTTTGAACGGTTGAAATTTCCTTCAGCAGCGGAGGACTCAATGCGATCCAAGGAAGCCGTTCTCAGGTTGCTCAAAGACAGTGTTAATGGACTGCTCCACGAAACATAAATGTAACTCTGTGAGATGAATTCACACATCACCAAGAAGTTTCTAAGAAAGCTTCTTTCCAGTTTTCCTCTGTGGATATTTCCTTTGTCACCGTAAGGTTCACTGCGCTATGAAGTATCTAATTGCAGATTTCCAGAAAACTGTGTTAACAAACTGATCACTGAAGAGAAACGTGTAACTCTGTGAGGTGCATTCACACATGGCAATGCAGTTTCTCAGAAAGCTTCTCTTTAGTTATTATGTGAGGATACTTCCTTTTTCACCATGGGCCCCTATGGGCTCCCAAATATCACTTTCCATATTCCACGAAAAGAGTGTTAGCAAACTGCTTCCTGAAGTCTAAGTTATAAGTCTGTGAGATGAACTCACAGATCAGAAAGAAGTTTCTCAGAAAGCTTCTTTCACGTTTTGAACGGTTGAAATTTCCTTCCTCAGTGTAGGACTCAATGCGATCCAAGGAAGCCCTTCTCAGGTTGCTCAAAGACAGTGTTAATGGTCTGCTCCATGAAACATAAATGTAACTCTGTGAGATGAATTCACACATCACCAAGAAGTTTCTAAGAAAGCTTTTTCCAATTTTCCTCTGTGGATATTTCATTTGTCACCGTAAGGTTCATTGCGCTATGAAGTATCTAATTGCAGATTTACAGAAAACTGTGTTAACAAACTGATCACTGAAGAGAAACGTGTAACTCTGTGAGGTGCATTCACACATGGCAATGCAGTTTCTCAGAAAGCTTCTCTTTAGTTATTCTGTGAGGATACTTCCTTTTTCACCATGGACCCCTATGGGCTCCCAAATATCACTTTCCATATTCCACGAAAAGAGTGTTAGCAAACTGCTTCCTGAAGTCTAAGTTATAAGTCTGTGAGATGAACTCACAGATCAGAAAGAAGTTTCTCAGAAAGCTTCTTTCACGTTTTGAACGGTTGAAATTTCCTTCCTCAGTGTAGGACTCAATGCGATCCAAGGAAGCCCTTCTCAGGTTGCTCAAAGACAGTGTTAATGGACTGCTGCACGAACCATAAGTGTAACTCTGTGAGATGAATTCACACATCACCAAGACGTTTCTAAGAAAGCTTCTACCTTGTTTTCATCTGTGGATATTTCCTATGTCACAGTAAGTTTCATTGTGCTATGGAGTATCTAATTGTAGATTTCCAGAAAACTGTGTTGACAGACTGATCACTGAAGAGAAACGTGTAACTCTGTGAGGTGCATTCACACATGGCAATGCAGGTTCTCAGAAAGCTTCTCTTTACTTGTTATGTGAGGATATTTCCTTTTTCCCCATAGCCCTCAAAGAGCTCCCAAATATACCTTTGCAGAATCCAAACAACAGTGTTAGCAAACTGTTCAAAGAAGGGAAGGGTGGAACTCCGTGTGATGAAGTCACACATCAGAAAGCAATCTCTAAGAAAGTTTCTCTCTAGTTGTTATGTAGGGATATTTCCTTTTTCACCACGGGCCCCTATGGGTTCCCAAATATCACCTTCCAGATTCCACGAAAAGAGTGTTAGCAAACTGCTTCCTGAAGTCTAAGTTATAAGTCTGTGAGATGAAACCACAGATCAGAAAGAAGTTTCTCAGAAAGCTTCTTTCACGTTTTGAACGGTTGAAATTTCCTTCAGCAGCGGAGGACTCAATGCGATCCAAGGAAGCCGTTCTCAGGTTGCTCAAAGACAGTGTTAATGGACTGCTCCACGAAACATAAATGTAACTCTGTGAGATGAATTCACACATCACCAAGAAGTTTCTAAGAAAGCTTCTTTCCAGTTTTCCTCTGTGGATATTTCCTTTATCACCGTAAGGTTCACTGCGCTATGAAGTATCTAATTGCAGATTTCCAGAAAACTGTGTTAACAAACTGATCACTGAAGAGAAACGTGTAACTCTGTGAGGTGCATTCACACATGGCAATGCAGTTTCTCAGAAAGCTTCTCTTTAGTTATTATGTGAGGATACTTCCTTTTTCACCATGGGCCCCTATGGGCTCCCAAATATCACTTTCCATATTCCACGAAAAGAGTGTTAGCAAACTGCTTCCTGAAGTCTAAGTTATAAGTCTGTGAGATGAACTCACAGATCAGAAAGAAGTTTCTCAGAAAGCTTCTTTCACGTTTTGAACAGTTGAAATTTCCGTCATCAGCGTAGGACTCAATGAGATCCAAGGAAGCCCTTCTCAGGTTGCTCAAAGACAGTGTTAATGGACTGCTCCACGAAACATAAGTGTAACTCTGTGAGATGAATTCACACATCACCAAGAAGTTTCTAAGAAAGCTTCTTTCTTGTTTTCTTCTGTGGATATTTCCTGTGTCACCGTAAGGTTCATTGTGCTATGAAGTATCTAAATATAGATTTCCAGAAATCTGTGTTTACAGACTGATCACTGAAGGGAAACGTGTAACTCTGTGAGGTGCATTCACACATGGCAATGCAGTTTCTCAGAAAGCTTCTCTTTAGTTATTCTGTGAGGATACTTCCTTTTTCACCATGGGCCCCTATGGGCTCCCAAATATCACTTTCCATATTCCACGAAAAGAGTGTTAGCAAACTCTTCCAAGAAGGGAAGGGTGGAACTCTGTGTGATGAAGTCACACATCAGAAAGCAATCTCTCAGAAAGCTTCTCTCTAGTTATTATGTGTGGATATTTCCTTTTTCACAATGGCCCGCAAAGGATTCCCAAATATCCCTTTGCAGATTCCACGAAAAGTCAGGTAGCAAACTGCTTCATGAGGCCTAAGTTGTAACTCTGTGAGATGAATTCACAGATCACAAAGTAGTTTCTCAGAAAACTTCTTTCTCATTTTTATTGGAAGACGTTTCCATTGGCCCCATTGTTTTCAAAGGGATCCGGAATATCTGTTCTCAGATTCCACACAAATAGGGCTAGGCCACGGCCCCACGAAGTACAGCTGTAACTTAGTGAGTTGAATTCACACATCACAAAGCGGTTTCTCAGAACGCTTCTTACTTTAGTAAGACGAGGTTATTTGTGGTCTCGGAGCTCCACCGTGTGTCCTATTGCAGATTCTGCAAAAACTCTGCTAGCAAGCTTCTGAGTCTGTGGGCTGAATTCACCCACAACAAAGAAGTTTCTGAGAAGGCTTCTCTGCAGGTTTCTCTGAGGATAGTTCCTTATTCACCATGCGATTCAACGATATCCAAGACATCACATCTGAGATTCCTCAAAATGAGTGCTAGGATACTCCCCCGAGATAGGGTGATGTAACACTGTGAAATGAATTCACATATCACAAAGCAGTTTCTCAGAAAGCTTGACTCCGCTATTTCTTGGAGGATATTTCTTTTCTCTTTCTATTCTTCAAAGCCATCTGAAATATCACTTCTCCGAATCCACGGAAACAGTCCTAGGAAACGGCTCCAAAAAACACTGGCGTAACTCGAAGAGATGAAGTCACACATCAGAAAGCAATCTCTCAGAAAGCTTCTGTCTAGTTATTATCTGAGAATATTTCATTTTTCACCATGCGCCCCAGTACGTTCCCAAATATCACTTTGCAGATTCCACGAAAAGAGTGTTAGCAAACTGCTTCCTGAAGTCTAAGTTATAAGTCTGTGAGATGAAACCACAGATCAGAAAGAAGTTTCTCAGAAAGCTTCTTTCACGTTTTGAACGGTTGAAATTTCCTTCAGCAGCGGAGGACTCAATGCGATCCAAGGAAGCCGTTCTCAGGTTGCTCAAAGACAGTGTTAATGGACTGCTCCACGAAACATAAATGTAACTCTGTGAGATGAATTCACACATCACCAAGAAGTTTCTAAGAAAGCTTCTTTCCATTTTTCCTCTGTGGATATTTCCTTTATCACCGTAAGGTTCACTGCGCTATGAAGTATCTATTTGCAGATTTCCAGAAAACTGTGTTAACAAACTGATCACTGAAGAGAAACGTGTAACTCTGTGAGGTGCATTCACACATGGCAATGCAGTTTCTCAGAAAGCTTCTCTTTAGTTGTTATGTGAGGATACTTCCTTTTTCACCATGGGCCCCTATGGGCTCGCAAATATCACTTTCCAGATTCCACGAAAAGAGTGTTAGCAAACTGCTTCCTGAAGTCTAAGTTATAAGTCTGTGAGATGAACTCACAGATCAGAAAGAAGTTTCTCAGAAAGCTTCTTTCACGTTTTGAACGGTTGAAATTTCCTTCATCAGTGTAGGCCTCAATGCGATCCAAGGAAGCCCTTCTCAGGTTGCTCAAAGACAGTGTTAATGGACTGCTCCATGAAACATAAGTGTAACTTTATGAGATGAATTCACACATCACCAAGACGTTTCTAAGAAAGCTTCTTTCTTGTTTTCATCTGTGGATATTTCCTATGTCACCGTAAGGTTTATTGTGCTATGGAGTATCTAATTGCAGATTTCCAGAAAACTGTGTTGACAGACTGATCACTGAAGAGAAACGTGTAACTCTGTGAGGTGCATTCACACATGGCAATGCAGTTTCTCAGAAAGCTTCTCTTTAGTTATTATGTGAGGATATTTCCTTTTTTCCCGTAGACCTCAAAGAGCTCCCAAATATACCTTTGCAGAATCCAAACAACAGTGTTAGCAAACTGTTCCAAGAAGGGAAGGGTGGATCTCCGTGTGATGAAGTCACACATCAGAAAGCAATCTCTCAGAAAGCTTCTCTCTTGTTGTTATGTAGGGATATTTCCTTTTTCACCATGGGCCCCTGTGGGCTCCCAAATATCACTTTACAGATTCCACGAAAAGAGTGTTAGCAAACTGCTTCCTGAAGTCTAAGTTATAATTCTGTGAGATGAACTCACAGATCAGAAAGAAGTTTCTCAGAAAGCTTCTTTCACGTTTTGAACGGTTGAAATTTCCTTCATCAGCGTAGGCCTCAATGCGATCCAAGGAAGCCCTTCTCAGGTTCCTCAAAGACAGTGCTAATGGACTGCTCCACGAAACATAAGTGTATCTCTGTGAGATGAATTCACACATCACCAAGAAGTTTCCAAGAAAGCTCCTTTCTACTTTTCACCTGTGGATATTTCCTTTGTCACCATAAGTTTCATTGCGCTATGAAGTATTTAATTGCAGAATTCCAGAAAACTCCATTAACAAACTGATCACTGAAGAGAAACGTGTAACTCTGTGAGTTGCATTCACACATGGCAACGCAGTTTCTCAGAAAGATTCTCTTTAGTTATTATGTAAGGATATTTCCTTTTTCACCATAGCCCTCAATGAGCTCCCAAATATAAGTCTACAGAATCCACGACAACAGTGTTCGCAAACTGTTCCAAGAAGGGAAGGGTGGAACTCTGTGTGATGAAGTCACACATCAGAAAGCAATCTCTCAGAAAGCTTCTCTCTAGTTATTATGTGAGGATATTTCCTTTTTCACCATGGGCCCCTATGGGCTCCCAAATATCACTTTCCAGATTGCACGAAAAGAGTGTTAGCCACCTACTTCCTGAAGTCTAAGTCATAAGTCTGTGAGATGAACTCGCAGATCAGAAAGAAGTTTCTCAGAAAGCTTCTTTCACGTTTTTAACGGATGAAATTTCCTTTATCAGCGTAGGCCTCAATGCGATCAAAAGAAGCCCTTCTCAGGTTCCTCAAAAACAGTGTTAATGGACTGCTCCACGAAACATAAGTGTCACTCTGTGAGATGAATTCACACATCACCAAGAAGTTTCCAAGAAAGCTTCTTTCTAGTTTTCACCTGTGGATATTTCCTGTGTCACCATAAGTTTCATTGCGATATGTAGTATCTAATTGCAGATTTCCAGAAAACTGTGTTAACAAACTGATCACTGAAGAGAAACTTGTAAATCAGTGAGTTGCATTCACAGATGGCAATGCAGTTTCTCAGAAAGCTTCCCTTTAGTTATTTTGTGAGTATATTTCCTTTTTCACCATAGCATTCAATGAACTGCAAAATATAACTTTGCAGAATCCATGACAACAGTTTTAGCAAACTGTTACAAGAAGGGAAGGGTGGAAATCTGTGTGATGAAGTCACACATCAGAAAGCAATCTCTCAGAAAGCTTCTCTCTAGTTATTATGTGAGGATATTTTCTTTTGCAACATGGGCCCCTATGGGCTCCCAAATATCACTTTCCAGAATCCACGTAAAGAGATTTCGTAACCTTCTTCCTGAAGTCTAACTTATAAGTCTGTGAGATGAACTCACAGATCAGAAAGAAGTTTCTCAGAAAGCTTCTTTCACGTTTTGAACGGATGAAATTTCCTTTATCAGCCTAGGCCTCAATGCGATCCAAGGAAGCCCTTCTCAGGTACCTCAGACAGTGTTAATGGACTGTTCCACGAAACATAAGTGTAACTCTGTGAGATGAACTCACACATCACCAAGAAGTTTCTAAGAAAGCTTCTTTCTAGTTTTCATCTGTGGATATTTCCTTTGTCACCGTAAGGTTCATTGCGCTATGAAGTATCTAATTGCAGATTTCCAGAAAAATGTGTTAACAAACTGATCTCTGAAGAGAAACGTGTAACTCTGTGAGTTGCATTCACACATGGCAATGCAGTTTCTCAGAAAGCTTCTCTTTAGTTATTATGTGAGTTTACTTCCTTTTTCATCATTGCCCTCAATGAGCTCCCAAATATTCCCTTTCAGAATCCACTACAACAGTGTTAGCAAACTGTTCCAAGCAGGGAAGGGTGGAACTCTGAGTGATGAAGTCACGCATCAGAAAGCAATCTCTCGGAAAGCTTCTCTCTAGTTATTATGTGAGGATATTTCCTTTTTCACCTTGGCCCCTATTTGCTCCCATAAGTCCCGTTCCAGATTCCACGAAAAGAGTGTCAGCAAACTGCTTCCTGAAGTCTAAGTTATAAGTCTTTGAGATGAACTCACAGATCAGAAAGAAGTTTCTCAGAAAGCTTCTTTCACGTTTGGAACGGATGAAATTTCCTTTATGAGCATAGGCCTCAATGCAATCAAAAGACGCCCTTCTCAGTTTCCTCAAAGATAGTGTTAATGGACTGCTCCACGAAACATAAGTGTAACTCGGTGAGATGAATTCACACATCAACAAGAAATTTGTAAACAAGTTTCGTACTAGTTTTCATCTGTGGATATTTCCTTTGTCATCATAAGATTCATTGCGCTTCAAAGTATCTAATTATAGATTTCCAGAAAACTGTGTTAACAAACTGATCACTGAAGAGTAACCTGTAACTCTGTGAGTTGCATTCACACATGACAACGCATTTTCTCGGAAAGCTTCCCTTTAGTTATTATATGATGATATTTCCTTTTTCACCATAGCCCTCAATGAGCTCCCAAATATACCTCTGCAGAATAGTCGACAAAGTTGTTAGCAAACTGTTCCAAGAAGGGAAGGGTGGAACTCTTTGTGATGAAGTCACACAACACAAAGCAATCTCTCAGAAAGCTTCTCTCTAGTTGTTATGTAGGGATATTTCCTTTTTCACCATGGGATCCTACGGGCTCCCAAATATCACTTTCCAGATTCCACGAAAAGAGTGTTAGCAAACTGCTTCCTGAAGTCTAAGTTATAAGTCTGTGAGATGAACTCACAGATCAGAAAGAAGTTTCTCAAAAAGCTTCTTTCACGTTTTGAACGGTTGAAATTTCCTTCATCAGCGGAGGCCTCAATTCGATCCAAGGAAGCCGTTCTCAGGTTGCTCAAAGACAGTGTTAATGGACTGCTCCACGAAACATAAATGTAAGTCTGTGAGATGAATTCACACATCACCAAGAAGTTTCTACGAAAGCTTCTTTCCAGTTTTCCTCTGTGGATATTTCCTTTGTCACCGTAAGGTTCATTGCGCTATGAAGTAACTAATTGCAGATTTCCAGAAAACTGTGTTAGCAAACTGATCACTGAAGAGAAACGTGTAACTCTGTGAGGTGCATTCACACATGGCAATGCAGTTTCTCTGAAAGCTTCTTTTTAGTTATTATGTGAGGAGACTTCCTTTTTCACCATGTGCCCCTATGGGCTCCCAAATATCACTTTCCAGATTCCACGAAAAGAGTGTTAGCAAACTGCTTCCTGAAGTCTAACTTATAAGTCTGTGAGATGAACTCACAGATCAGAAAGAAGTTTCTCATAAAGCTTCTTTCACGTTTTGAACGGTTGAAATTTCCATCATCAGCGTAGGCCTCAATGCGATCCAAGGAAGCCGTTCTCAGGTTTCTCAAAGACAGTGTTAATGGACTGCTCCACGAAACACAGAAGTATCTCTGTGAGATGAATTCACACATCACCAAGAAGTTTCTAAGAAAGCTTCTTTCCAGTTTTCCTCTGTGGATATTTCCTTTGTCACCGTAAGGTTCATTGCGCTATGAAGTATCTAATTGCAGATTTCCAGAAAACTGTGTTAACAAACTGATCACTGAAGAGAAACGTGTAACTCTGTGAGGTGCATTCACACATGGCAATGCAGTTTCTCAGAAAGCTTCTCTTTAGTTATTATGTGAGGATAATTCCTTTTTCACCATTGGCCCCTATGGGCTCCCAAATATCAGTTTCCAGATTCCACGAAAAGAGTGTTAGCAAACTGCTTCCTGAAATCTAAGTGATAAGTCTGTGAGATGAACTCACAGATCAGAAAGAAGTTTCTCAGAAAGCTTCTTTCACGTTTTGAACGGTTGAAATTTCCTTCATCAGCGTAGACCTCAATGCGATCCAAGGAAGCCCTTCTCAGGTTGCTCAAAGACAGTGTTAATGGA
Source organism: Rhinopithecus roxellana (assembly GCF_007565055.1). Lineage (NCBI taxonomy): Eukaryota > Metazoa > Chordata > Mammalia > Primates > Cercopithecidae > Rhinopithecus > Rhinopithecus roxellana. Next base: position 12,342 of record NW_022144607.1, read on the forward strand.
CTGCTCCACGAAACATAAGTGTAACTCTGTGAGATAAATTCACACATCACCAAGAAGTTTCTAAGAAAGCTTCTTTCTTGTTTTCATCTGTGGATATTTCCTATGTCACCTTAAGGTTCATAGTGCTATGAAGTATCTAATTGCAGATTTCCAGAAAACTGTGTTGACAGACTGATCACTGAAGAGAAACTTGTAACTCTGTGAGGTGCATTCACACATGGCAATGCAGTTTCTCAGAAAGCTTCTCTTTAGTTATTATATGAGGATATTTCCTTTTTCACCATAGCCCTCAAAGAGCTCCCAAATATACTTTTGCAGAATCCAAACAACAGTGTTAGCAAACTGTTAGAAGAAGGGAAGGGTGGAACTCTGTGTGATGAAGTCACACATCAGAAAGCAATCTCTCAGAAAGCTTCTGTCTAGTTGTTATGTAGGGATATTTCCTTTTTCACGATGGGCCCCTATGGGCTCCCAAATATCACTTTCCAGATTCCACGAAAAGAGTGTTAGCAAACTGCTTCCTGAAGTCTAAGTTATAAGTCTGTGAGATGAACTCACAGATCATAAAGAAGTTTCTCAGAAAGCTTCTTTCACGTTTTGAACGGTTGAAAATTCCTTCATCAGCGGAGGCCTCAATGCGATCCAAGGAAGCCGTTCTCAGGTTGCTCAAAGACAGTGTTAATGGACTGCTCCATGAAACATAAATGTAACTCTGTGAGATGAATTCACACATCACCAAGAAGTTTCTAAGAAAGCTTCTTTCCAGTTTTCCTCTGTGGATATTTCCTTTGTCACCGTAAGGTTCATTGCGCTATGAAGTATCTAATTGCAGATTTCCAGAAAACTGTGTTAACAAACTGATCACTGAAGAGAAACGTGTAACTCTGTGAGGTGCATTCACACATGGCAATGCAATTTGTCAGAAAGCTTCTCTTTAGTTATTATGTGAGGATACTTCGTTTTCACCATGGGCCCCTATGGCTCCCAAATATCACTTTCCAGATTCCACGAAAAGAGTGTTAGCCAACTGCTTCCTGAGTCTAAGTTATAAGTCTGTGAGATGAACTCACAGATCAGAAAGAAGTTTCTCAGAAAGCTTCTTTCACGTTTTGAACGGTTGAAATTTCCTTCATCAGCGTAGACCACAATGCGATCCAAGGAAGCCCTCCTCAGGTTGCTCAAAGACAGTGTTAATGGACTGCTCCACGATACATAAGTGTAACTCTGTGAGATAAATTCACACATCACCAAGAAGTTTCCAAGAAAGCTTCTTTCTTGTTTTCATCTGTGGATATTTCCCATGTCACCGTAAGGTTCATAGTGCTATGAAGTATCTAATTGCAGATTTCCAGAAAACTGTGTTGACAGACTGATCACTGAAGAGAAACTTGTAACTCTGTGAGGTGCATTCACACATGGCAATGCAATTTCTCAGAAAGCTTCTCTTTAGTTATTATGTGAGGATACTTCCTTTTTCACCATGGGCCCCTATGGACTCCCAAATATCACTTTCCAGATTAAACGAAAAGAGTTTTAGCCAACTGCTTCCTGAGTATAAGTTATAAGTCTGTGACATGAACTCACAGATCAGAAAGAAGTTTCTCAGAAAGCTTCTTTCACGTTTTGAACCATTGAAATTTCCTTCAGCAGCGGAGGACTCAATGCGATCCAAGGAAGCCGTTCTCAGGTTGCTCAAAGACAGTGTTAATGGACTGCTCCACGAAACATAAATGTAACTCTGTGAGATGAATTCACACATCACCAAGAAGTTTCTAAGAAAGCTTCTTTCCAGTTTTCCTCTGTGGATATTTCCTATGTCACCGTAAGTTTCATTGCGCTATGGAGTATCTAATTGCAGATTTCCAGAAAACCGTGTTAACAAACTGATCACTGAAGAGAGACGTGTAACTCTGTGAGGTGCATTCACACATGGCAATGCAGTTTCTCAGAAAGCTTCTCTTTAGTTATTATGTGAGGATATTTCCTTTTTCACCATGGGCCCGTATGGGCTCCCAAATATCACTTTCCAGATTCCACGAAAAGAGTGTTAGCAAACTGTTCCAAGAAGGGAACGCTGGAACTCTGTGTGATGTAGTCACACATCAGAAAGCAATCTCTCAGAAAGCTTCTCTCTAGTTATTATGTGAGGATATTTCCTTTTTCACAATGGGCCCCAAAGGATTCTCAAATATCCCTTTGCAGATTCCACGAAAATTCAGGTAGCAAACTGCTTCATGAGGCCTAAGTTGTAACTCTGTGAGATGAATTCACAGATCACAAAGAAGTTTCTCAGAAAACTTCTTTCTCATTTTTATTGGAAGATGTTTCCATTGGCCCCGTTATTTTCAAAGGGATCCGGAATATCTGTTCTCAAATTCCACACAAATAGGGCAAGGCCACGGCCCCATGAAATACAGCTGTAACTTAGTGAGTTGAATTCACACATCACAAAGCGGTTTCTCAGAAAGCTTCTTACTTTAGTAAGACGAGGTTATTTGTGGTCTCGGTGCGCCACCGTGTGTCCTATTGCAGATTCTGCAAAAACTCTGCTAGCAAGCTTCTGAGTCTGTGGGCTGAATTCACCCACAACAAAGAAGTTTCTGAGAAGGCTTCTCTGCAGTTTTCTCTGAGGATAGTTCCTTATTCACCATGCGATTCAACGATATCCAAGACATCACATCTGAGATTCCTCAAAATGAGTGCTAGGATACTCCCCCGAGATAGGGTGATGTAACACTGTGAAATGAATTCACATATCACAAAGCAGTTTCTCAGAAAGCTTGACTCCGCTTTTTCTTGGAGGATATTTCTTTTCTCTTTCTATTCTTCAGAGCCATCTGAAATATCACTTCTCCGAATCCACGGAAACAGTCCTAGGAAACGGCTCCAAAAAACACTGGCGTAACTCGATGAGATGAAGTCACACATCAGAAAGCAATCTCTCAGAAAGCTTCTGTCTAGTTATTATCTGAGAATATTTCATTTTTCACCATGCGCCCCAATAGGTTCCCAAATATCACTTTGCAGATTCCACAAAAAGAGTGTTAGCAAACTGCTTCCTGAAGTCTAAGTTATAAGTCTGTGAGATGAACTCACAGATCAGAAAGAAGTTTCTCAGAAAGCTTCTTTCACGTTTTGAACGGTTGAAATTACCTTCATCAGCGTAGGCCTCAATGCGATCCAAGGAAGCCCTTCTCAGGTTGCTCAAAGACAGTGTTAATGGACTGCTCCACGAAACATAAATATAACTCTGTGAGATGAATTCACACATCACCAAGAAGTTTCTAAGAAAGCTTCTTTCCAGTTTTCCTCTGTGGATATTTCCTTTGTCACCGTAAGGTTCATTGCGCTATGAAGTATCTAATTGCAGATTTCCAAAAAACTGTGTTAACAAACTAATCACTGAAGAGAAACGTGTAACTCTGTGAGGTGCATTCACACATGGCAATGCAGTTTCTCAGAAAGCTTCTCTTTAGTTATTATGTGAGGATACTTCCTTTTTCACCATAGCCCTCTATGAGCTCCCAAATATACCTATGCAGAATCCACGACAACAGTGTTAGCAAACTGTTCCAAGAAGGGAACAGTGGAACTCTGTGTGATGAAATCACACATCAGAAAGCAATCTCTCAGAAAGCTTCTCTCTAGTTATTATGTAGGGATATTTACTTTTTCACCATGGGCCCCTATGGGCTCCCAAATATCACTTTCCGGATTCCACGAAAAGAGTGTTAGGAAACTCTTCAAGAAGGGAAGGGTGGAACTCTGTGTGATGAAGTCACACATCAGAAAGCAATCTCTCAGAAAGCTTCTCTCTAGTTGTTATGTAGGGATATTTCCTTTTTCACCATGGGCCCCTATGGGCTCCCAAATATCACTTTCCAGATTCCACGAAAAGAGTGTTAGCAAACTGCTTCCTGAAGTCTAAGTTATAAGTCTGTGAGATGAACTCACAGATCAGAAAGAAGTTTCTCAGAAAGCTTCTTTCACGTTTTGAACGGTTGAAATTTCCTTCATCAGCGTCGGCCTCAATGCGATCCAAGGAAGCCCTTCTCAGGTTGCTCAAAGACAGTGTTAATGGACTGCTCCACGAAACATAAATGTAACTCTGTGAGATGAATTCACACATCACCAAGAAATTTCTAAGATCATCTCAATAGATGCAGAAAAGGCTTTTGACAAAATTCAACAGCCCTTCATGCTAAAAACGCTCAATAAATTCGGTATTGATGGAACGTACCTCAAAGTAATAAGAGCTATTTATGACAAACCCACAGCTAATATCATACTGAATGGGCAAAAACTGGAAAAATTCCCTTTGAAAACTGGCACAAGACAGGGATGCCCTCTCTCACCACTCCTATTCAACATAGTGTTGGAAGTTCTGGCTAGGGCAATCAGGCAAGAGAAAGAAATCAAGGGTATCCAGTTAGGAAAAGAAGAAGTCAAATTGTCCCTGTTTGCAGATGACATGATTGTATATTTAGAAAACCCCATCGTCTCAGCCCAAAATCTCCTTAAGCTGATAAGCAACTTCAGCAAAGTCTCAGGATACAAAATTAATGTGCAAAAATCACAAGCATTCTTATACACCAGCAACAGACAAGCAGAGAGCCAAATCAGGAATGAACTTCCATTCACAATTGCTTCAAAGAGAATAAAATACCTAGGAATCCAGCTTACAAGGGATGTAAAGGACCTCTTCAAGGAGAACTATAAACCACTGCTCAGTGAAATAAAAGAGGACACAAACAAATGGAAGAACATACCATCGCATCTCCGGAACCGCTTCTCTTGTTATTATGTGAGGTATTTCCTTTTTCACCTTGGCCCCTATTTGCTCCCATAAGTCCCGTTCCAGATTCCACGAAAAGAGTTGTCAGCAACTGCTTCCTGAAGTCTAAGTTTAAGTCTTTGAGATGAACTCACAGATCAGAAAGAGTTTCTCAGAGCTTCTTTCACGTTTGGAACGGATGAAATTTCCTTTATGAGCATAGGCCTCAATGCAATCAAAAGACGCCCTTCTCAGTTTCCTCAAAGATAGTTAATGACTGCTCCACGAAAACATAAGTGTAACTCGTGAGATGAATTCACACATCAACAAGAAATTTTTAAACAAGTTCTCGTACTAGTTTTCATCTGTGGATTTCCTTTGTCATCATAAGATTCATTGCGCTTCAAAGTATCTAATTATAGATTCCAGAAAACTGTGTTAACAAACTGATCACTGAGAGTAACCTGTAACTCTGTGGTTGCATTCCAACTGACAACGCATTTTTCTGAAAGCTTCCCTTTAGTTTTATAGATGATATTTCTTTTCACCATAGCCCTCAATGAGCTCCCAAATATACCTCTGCAGAATGTCGACAAAGTTGTTAGCAACTGTTCCAAGAAGGGAAGGGTGGAACTCTTTGTGTGAAGTCACAACACAAAGCATCTCTCAGAAAAGCTTCTCTCTAGTTGTTATGTAGGATATTTCCTTTTTCACCATGGGATCTACGGGCTCCCAAATATCACTTTCCGATTCCGAAAAGATGTGTTAGCAAACTGCTTCCTGAAGTCTAAGTTTAAGTCTGTGAGATGAACTCACAGATCAGAAAGAAGTTCTCAAAAAGCTTCTTTCACGTTTTGAACGGTTGAAATTTCCTTCCTCAGCGGAGGCCTCAATTCGATCCAAGGAAGCGTTCTCAGGTTGTCAAAGACAGTGTTATGGATGCTCCACGAAACATAAATGTAAGTCTGTGAGATGATTACACCTCACCAAGAAGTTTCTACGAAAGCTTCTTTCCAGTTTTCCTCTGTGGATATTTCCTTTGTCACCGTTGGTTCATTGCGCTATGAAGTAACTAATTGCAGATTTCCAGAAAAACTGTGTTAGCAAACTGATCCTGAAGAGAAAGTGTAACTCTGTGAGGTGTTCACACCATGGCATGCGTTTCTCTGAAGCTTCTTTTTAGTTATTATGTGGGGAGACTTCCTTTTTCACCATGGGCCCTTATGGGCTCCCAATATCACTTTCCAGATTCCACGAAAAGAGTGTTAGCAAACTGCTTCCTGAAGTCTAACTTATAGTCTGTGAGATGAACTCACAGATCAGAAAGAAGTTTCTCATAAAGCTTCTTTCAAGTTTTGAACGGATTGAAATTTCCATCTCAGCGTAGGCCTCAATGCGATCCAAGGAAGCCGTTCTCAGGTTGCTCAAAGACAGTGTTAATGGCTGCTCCATGAAACACAGAAGTATCTCTGTGAGATGAATTCACACATCACCAAGAAGTTTCTAAGAAAGCTGCTTTCCGCTTCCTCTGTGGAATTTCGTTTGTCACCGTATGATTCATTGCGCTATGAAGTATCTAATTGCAGATTTCCAGAAAACTGTGTTAACAAACTGATCTCTGAAGAGAAACGTGTAACTCTGGAGGTGCATTCACACATGGCAATGCAGTTTCTCAGAAAGCTTCTCTTTAGTTATATGTGAGGATAATTCCTTTTTCACCATTGGCCCCTATGGGCTCCCCAATATCCTTTCCAGATTCCACGAAAAGAGTGTTAGCAAACTGCTTCCTGAAATCTAAGTGATAAGTCTGTGAGATGAACTCACAGATCAAAGAAAGATTTCTCAGAAGCTTCTTTCACTTTTGAACGGTTGAAATTTCTCTTCATCAGCGTAGACCTCAATGCGATCCAAGGAAGCCCTTCTCAGGTTGCTCAAAGACAGTGTTAATGGACTGCTCCACGAAACTAAGTGTAACTCTGTGAGATGAATTCACACCTCACCAGAAGTTTCTAGAAAGCTTCTTTCTTGTTTTCATCTGTGGATATTTCCTATGTCACCCTTAAGGTTCATAGTGCATGAAGTATCTAATTGCAGTTTCCAGAAAACTGTGTTGACAGACTGATCACTGAAGAGAAACTTGTAACTCTGTGGGTGCATTCACACCTGGCAATGCGTTTTCAGAAAGCTTCTCTTTAGTTATTATTGAGGATATTTCCTTTTTCACCATAGCCCTCAAAGAGCTCCCAAATATACTTTTGCAGAATCCAAACAACAGTGTTAGCAACTGTTAGAAGAAGGGAAGGGTGGAACTCTGTGTGATGAAGTCACACATCAGAAGCAATCTCTCAGAAAGCTTCTGTCTGTTGTTATGTAGGGATATTTCCTTTTTCACGATGGGCCCCTATGGGCTCCCAAAATCACTTTCCAGATTCCACGAAAGAGTGTGGTAGCAAACGTTCCTGAAGTCTAAGTTTAAGTCTGTGGATGAACTCACAGATCTAAAGAAGTTTCTCCGAAAGCTTCTTCACGTTTTGACGTGTTGAAAATTCCTTCATCAGCGGAGGCTCAATGCGATCCAGGAAGCCGTTCTCAGGTTGCTCAAAGACATGTTTAATGGACTGCTCCATGAAACATAAATGTAACTCTGTGAGATGAATTCACACATCACCAAGAAGTTTCTAAGAAGCTTCTTCCAGTTTTCCTCTGTGGATATTCCTTTGTCACCGTAAGGTTCATTGCGCTATGAAGTATCTAATTGCAGATTTCCAGAAAACTGTTTAACAAACTGATCACTGAAGGAACGTGTAAATCTGTGAGGTGCATTCACACATGGCAATGCATTTGTCAGAAGCTTCTCTTTAGTTATTATGTGGGATACTTCGTTTTCACCATGGGCCTATGGCTCCCATATCACTTTCCAGATTCCAGAAAAGAGTGTTAGCCAACTGCTTCTGAGTCTAAGTTATAAGTCTGTGAGATGAACTCACAGATCAGAAAGAGTTTCTCCGAAAGCTTCTTTCACGTTTTGAACGGTTGAAATTTCCTTCATCAGCTAGACCACAATGCGATCCAGGAAGCCCTCCTCAGGTGCTCAAAGACAGTGTTAATGGACTGCTCCCCGATACATAGTGTAACTCTGTGAGATAATTCACACATCACCAAGAAAGTTTCCAAGAAGCTTCTTTCTTGTTTTCTCATTGTGGATATTTTCCATGTCACCGTAAGGTTCATGTGCTATGAAGTATCTATTGCAGATTTCCAGAAAACTGTGTTGACAGACTGATCACTGAAGAGAAACGTGTAACTCTGTGAGGTGCATTCACACCATGGCAATGCATTTCTCAGAAAGCTTCTCTTTAGTTTTATGTGGGATACTTCCTTTTTCACCATGGGCCCCTATGGACTCCCAATTCACTTTCCCGAATTAAACGAAAAGAGTTTTAGCCAACTGCTTCCTGTAGTTAAGTTATAAGTCTGTGGACATGAACTCACAGAGAAGAGTTTCTCAGAAAGCTTCTTTCACGTTTTGAACCATTGAAATTTCTTCACAGCGGAGGACTCAATGCGATCCAAGGAAGCCGTTCTCAGGTTGCTCAAAAGACAGTGTTAATGGACTGCTCCGAAACATAAATGTAAACTCTGTGAGTGAATTCACACATCACCAAGAAGTTTCTAAGAAAGCTTTTTTTTCCAGTTTTCCTGTGGATTTTCCTATGTCACCGTAAGTTTCATTGCGCTATGGTATCTAATTGCAGATTTCCAGAAACCGTGTTAACAACTGATCACTGAAGAGAGAGTGTAACTCTGTGGGTGCATTCACACATGGCAATGCAGTTTCTCAGAAAGCTTCTCTTTAGTTATTATGTGAGGATATTTCCTTTTTCACCATGGGCCCGTATGGCTCCCAAATATCACTTTCCAGAATTCCACGAAAAGAGTGTTAGCAAACTGTTCCAAGAGGGAACGCTGGAACTCTGTGTGTGTAGTCACACATCGAAAGCAATCTCTCAGAAAAGCTTCTCTCTAGTTTTATGTGAGGATATTTCCTTTTTCACAATGGGCCCCAAAGGATTCTCAAATCCCTTTGCAGATTCCACGAAAATTCAGGTAGCAAACTGCTTCCTGAGGCTAAGTTGTAACTCTGTGAGATGAATTCACAGATCACAAAGAAGTTTCTCACAGATTAGAAAGAAGTTTCTCAGAAAGCTTCTTTCACGTTTTGAACGGATGTAATTTCCTTTATCAGCGTAGGCCTCAATGCGATCCAAGGAATCCGTTCTCAGCATCCTCAAAGACAGTGTTAATGGACTGCTCCACGAAACATAAGTGTAACTTTGTGAGATGAATTCACACATCACCAAGAGGTTTGTAAGAAAGCTTCTTTCTAGTTTTCATCTGAGGATATTTCCTTTGTCACCGTAAGCTTCATTGTGCTAAGAGATATCCCATTGCAGATTTCCAGAAACGTTAGTTAGCAAACTGATCACAGAAGAGAAACGTGTAACTCTATGAGTTGCATTCACTCATGGCAATGCAGTTTCTGAGAAGGCTTCTTTCGAGTTTCTATCCGAGGATATTTCCTTTTTCACCAGAGCCCTCAATGAGTTCCCAAATATACCTCTGCAGAATCCACGACAACAGTGTTGGGAAGCTGTTCCAATCAGGGAAGGGTGGAACTCTGTGTGATGAAGTCACACATTAGAAAGCAACCTCTCAGAAAGTTTCTCACTCGTTATTATGTAAGATTATTTCCTTTTTCACCATGGGCCTCTATGGGCTAGCAAATATCACCTTCCAGATTCCATGAAAAGTTTGTTCGCAAACTGCTTCCTGAAGTCTAAGTTATAACTCTGTGAGATGAACTCAGAGATCAGAAAGAAGTTTCTCAGAAAGCTTATTTCACGTTTTGAAACGATGAAATTTCCTTTATTAGCCTAGGCCTCAATGCGAACCAAGGAAGCCCTTCTCAGTTTCCTCAAAGACAGTGTTAATGGACTGCTCCAATAAACATAAGTGTAACTCTGTGAGATGAATTCACATATCACCAAGAAGTTTCTAGGAAAGCTACTTCCTACTGTTCATCTGAGGATATTTCCTTTGTCACCGTAAGCTTCATTGCGCTAAGAGGTATCCCATTGCAGATTTCCCGAAAACTTAGTTAGCAAACTGCTCACTGAAGAGAAACGTGTAAGTGTGTGAGGTGCATTCCACACATGGCAATACAGTTTCTCAGAAGGCCTTCTCAGTTTGAGCTATTATGTGAGATAATTCCTTTTTCACCATAGCCCTCAATCAGCTCCCAAGTATAACTTTGCAGGAATCCACAAAACAGTGTTAGCAAAACTAGTTCCAAGAAGGGAAGGGTGGAACTCTGTGTGATGAAGTCACACATCAGAAAAGCAATCTCTCAGAAAGCTTCTGTCTAGTTATTATGTAGGATATTTCCATTTTTCACCATGGGCCCCTATGGGCTCCCAAATATCACTTTCCAGATTCCACGAAAAGAGTGTTAGCAAACTGCTTCCTGAAGTCTAAGCTATAAGTCTGTGAGATGAACTCACAGATCAGAAAGAAGTTTCTCAGAAAGCTTCTTTCACGTTTTGAACGGTTGAAATTTCCTTCAGCAGCCGTAGGCCTCAATGCGATCCAAGGAAGCCATTCTCAGGTTGCTCAAAGACAGTGTTAATGGACTGCTCCACGAAACATAATTGTAACTCTGTGAGATGAATTCACACATCACCAAGAAGTTTCTAAGAAAGCTTCTTTCCAGTATTCCTCTGTGGATATTTCCTTTGTCACCGTAAGGTTCATTGCGCTATGAAGTATCTAATTGCAGATTTCCAGAAAACTGTGTTAACAAACTGATCACTGAAGAGAAACGTGTAACCTCTGTGAGGTGCATTCACACATGGCAATGCAGTTTCTCAGAAAGCTTCTCTTTAGTTATTATGTGAGGATACTTCCTTTTTCACCATGGGCCCCTATGGGCTCCCAAATATCTCTTTCCAGATTCAACGAAAAGAGTGTTAGCAAACTGCTTCCTGAAGTCTAAGTTATAAGTCTGTGAGATGAACTCACAGATCAGAAAGAAGTTTCTCAGAAAGCTTCTTTCACGTTTTGAACGGTTGAAATTTCCTTCATCAGCGTAGGCCTCAATGCGATCCAAGGAAGCCCTTCTCAGGTTGCTCAAAGACAGTGTTAATGCACTGCTCCACGAAACATAAATGTAACTCTGTGAGATGAATTCACACATCACCAAGAAGTTTCTAAGAAAGCTTCTTTTCAGTTTTTTTTCCTCTATGGATATTTCCTTTGTCACCGTAAGATTCATTGCGCTATGAAGTATCTAATTGGAGATTTCCAGAAAACTGTGTTAACAAACTGATCACTGAAGAGAAACGTGTAACTCTGTGAGGTGCATTCACACATGGCAATACAGTTTCTCAGAAAGCTTCTCTTTAGTTATTATGTGAGGATATTTCCTTTTTCCCCATAGCCCTCAAAGAGCTCCCAAATATACCTTTGCAGAATCCAAACAACAGTGTTAGCAAACTGTTCCAAGAAGGGAAGAGTGGAACTCTGTGTGATGAAGTCACACATCAGAAAGCAATCTCTCATGAAACTTCTCTCTAGTTGTTATGTAGGGATGTTTCCTTTTTCACCATGGGCCCCTATGGGCTCCCAAATATCCCTTTGCAGATTCCACGAAAAGTCAGGTAGCAAACTGCTTCATGAGGCGTAAGTTGTAACTCTGTGAGATGAATTCACAGATCACAAATAAGTTTCTCAGAAAACTTCTTTCTCATTTTTATTGGAAGATATTTCCATTGGCCCCATTGTTTTCCAAGGGATCCGGAATATCTGTTCTCAGATTCCACACAAATAGGGCTAGGCCACGGCCCCACGAAATACAGCTGTAACTTAGTGAGTTGAATTCACACATCACAAAGCGGTTTCTCAGAAAGCTTCTTACTTCAGTAAGACGAGGTTATTTGTGTTCTCGGGCGCCACCGTGTGTCCTATTGCAGATTCTGCAAAAACTCTGCTAGCAAGCTTCTGAGTCTGTGGGCTGAATTCACCCACAACAAAGAGTTTCTGAGAAGGCTTCTCTGCAGGTTTCTCTGAGGATAGATCCTTATTCACCATGCGATTCAACGATATCCAAGACATCACATCTGAGATTCCTCCAAATGAGTGCTAGGAAACTCCCCCGAGAAAGGGTGATGTAACACTGTGAAATGAATTCACATATCACAAAGCAGTTTCTCAGAAAGCTTGACTCCGCTTTTTCTTGGAGAATATTTCTTTTCTCTTTCTATTCTTCAAAGCCATCTGAAATATCACTTCTCCGAATCCACGGGAACAGTCCTAGGAAACGGCTCCAAAAAACACTGGCGTAACTCGATGAAATGAAGTCACACATAAGAAAGCAATCTCTCAGAAAGCTTCTGTCTAGTTATTATCTGAGAATATTTCATTTTTCACCATGGGCCCCAATAGGTGCCCAAATATCACTTTGCAGATTCCACGAAAAGAGTGTTAGCAAACTGCTTCCTGAATTCTAAGATATAAGTCTGTGAGATGAACTCACAGATCAGAAAGAAGTTTCTCAGAAAGCTTCTTTCACGTTTTGAACGGTTGAAATTTCCTTCAGCAGCGGAGGACTCAATGCGATCCAAGGAAGCCATTCTCAGGTTGCTCAAAGACAGTGTTAATGGACTGCTCCACGAAACATAATTGTAACTCTGTGAGATGAATTCACACATCACCAAGAAGTTTCTAAGAAAGCTTCTTTCCAGTATTCCTCTGTGGATATTTCCTTTGTCACCGTAAGGTTCATTGCGCTATGAAGTATCTAATTGCAGATTTCCAGAAAACTGTGTTAACAAACTGATCACTGAAGAGAAACGTGTACCTCTGTGAGGTGCATTCACACATGGCAATGCAGTTTCTCAGAAAGCTTCTCTTTAGTTATTATGTGAGGATACTTCCTTTTTCACCATGGGCCCCTATGGGCTCCCAAATATCTCTTTCCAGATTCAACGAAAAGAGTGTTAGCAAACTGCTTCCTGAAGTCTAAGTTATAAGTCTGTGAGATGAACTCACAGATCAGAAAGAAGTTTCTCAGAAAGCTTCTTTCACGTTTTGAACGGTTGAAATTTCCTTCAGCAGCGGAGGACTCAATGCGATCCAAGGAAGCCCTTCTCAGGTTGCTCAAAGACAGTGTTAATGCACTGCTCCACGAAACATAAATGTAACTCTGTGAGATGAATTCACACATCACCAAGAAGTTTCTAAGAAAGCTTCTTTCCAGTTTTCCTCTATGGATATTTCCTTTGTAACCGTAAGATTCATTGCGCTATGAAGTATCTAATTGGAGATTTCCAGAAAACTGTGTTAACAAACTGATCACTGAAGAGAAACGTGTAACTCTGTGAGGTGCATTCACACATGGCAATACAGTTTCTCAGAAAGCTTCTCTTTAGTTATTATGTGAGGATATTTCCTTTTTCCCCATAGCCCTCAAAGAGCTCCCAAATATACCTTTGCAGAATCCAAACAACAGTGTTAGCAAACTGTTCCAAGAAGGGAAGAGTGGAACTCTGTGTGATGAAGTCACACATCAGAAAGCAATCTCTCAGAAAACTTCTCTCTAGTTGTTATGTAGGGATGTTTCCTTTCTCACCATGGGCCCCTATGGGCTCCCAAATATCACTTTCCAGATTCCACGAAAAGAGTGTTAGCAAACTGCTTCCTGAAGTCTAAGTTATAAGTCTGTGAGATGAACTCACAGTTCCGAAAGAAGTTTCTCAGAAAGCTTCTTTCACGTTTTGAACGGTTGAAATTCCCTTCAGCACAGCGGAGGATTCAATGCGATACAAGGAAGCCGTTCTCAGGTTGCTCAAAGACAGTGTTAATGGACTGCTCCACGAAACATAAATGTAACTCTGTGAGATGAATTCACACATCACCAAGAAGTTTCTAAGAAAGCTTCTTTCCAGTTTTCCTCTGTGGATATTTCCTTTGTCACCGTAAGGTTCATTGCGCTATGAAGTATCTAATTGCAGATTTCCAGAAAACTGTGTTAACAAACTGATCACTGAAGAGAAACGTGTAACTCTGTGAGGTGCATTCACACATGGCAATGCAGTTTCTCAGAAAGCTTCTCTTTAGTTATTATGTGAGGATATTTCCTTTTTCCCCATAGCCCTCCAAGAGCTCCCAAATATACTTTTGCAGAATCCAAACAACAGTGTTAGCAAACTGATCCAAGAAGGGAAGGGTGGAACTCTGTGTGATGAAGTCACACATCAGAAAGCAATCTCTCAGAAAGCTTCTCCCTAGTTGTTATGTAGGGATATTTCCTTTTTAACCATGGGCCCCTATGGGCTCCAAAATATCACTTTCCATATTCCACGAAAAGAGTGTTACCAAACTGCTTCCTGAAGTCTAAGTTATAAGTCTGTGAGATGAACTCACAGATCAGAAAGAAGTTTCTCAGAAAGCTTCTTTCAAGTTTTGAACGGTTGAAATTTCCTTCAGCAGCGGAGGACTCAATGCGATCCAAGGAAGCCCTTCTCAGGTTGCTCAAAGACAGTGTTAATGCACTGCTCCACGAAACATAAATGTAACTCTGTGAGATGAATTCACACATCACCAAGAAGTTTCTAAGAAAGCTTCTTTCCAGTTTTCCTCTATGGATATTTCCTTTGTCACCGTAAGATTCATTGCGCTATGAAGTATCTAATTGGAGATTTCCAGAAAACTGTGTTAACAAACTGATCACTGAAGAGAAACGTGTAACTCTGTGAGGTGCATTCACACATGGCAGTGCAGTTTCTCAGAAAGCTTCTGTTTAGTTATTATGTGAGGATACTTCCTTTTTCACCATGGGCCCCTATGTGCTCCCAAATATCACTTTCCAGATTCCACGAAAAGAGTATTGGCAAACTGATTCCTGAAGTCTAAGTTATAAGTCTGTGAGATGAACTCACAGATCAGAAAGAAGTTTCTCAAAAAGCTTCTTTCACGTTTTGAACGGTTGAAATTTCCTTCATCAGCGTAGGCCTCAATGCGATCCAAGGAAGCCCTTCTCAGGTTGCTCAAAGACAGTGTTAATGGACTGCTTCACGAAATATAATTGTAACTCTGTGAGATGAATTCACACATCACCAAGAAATTTCTAAGAAAGCTTCTTTCTTGTTTTCATCTGTGGATATGTCCTATGTCACCGTAAGGTTCATTGTGCTATGAAGTATCTAATTGCAGATTTCCAGAAAATTGTGTTAACAGACAGATCACTGAAGAGAAAGGTGTAACTCTGTGAGGTGCATTCACACATGGCAATGCAGTTTCTCAGAAAGCTTCTCTCTAGTTTAAAGTAGGGATACTTCCTTTTTCACCGTGGGACCCTATGGGCTCAAAAATATCACTTTCCAAATTCCACGAAAAGAGTGTTACCAAACTGCTTCTTGAAGTCTAAGTTATAAGTCTGTGAGATGAACTCACAGTTCCGAAAGAAGTTTCTCAGACAGCTTCTTTCACGTTTTGAACTGATGAAATTTCCTTCATCAGCGTAGGCCGCAAGGCGATCCAAGGAAACCCTTCTCAGATTCCTCAAAGACAGTGTTAATGGACTGCTCCACGACACATAAATGTAACTCTGTGAGATGAATTCACACATCACCAAGAAGTTTCTAAGAAAGCGTCTTTCTTGTTTTCATCTGTGGATATTTACTATGTCACCATAAGGTTCATTGTGCTCTGAAATATATAATTGCAGATTTCCAGAAAATTGTGTTAACAGACTGATCACTGAAGAGAAACTTGTAACTCCTTGAGGTGCATTCACACATGGCAATGCAGTTTCTCAGAAAGCTTCTCTTTAGTTATTATGTGAGGATATTTCCTTTTTCACCATAGCCCTCAAAGAGCTCCCAAATATACCTTTGCAGAATCCAAACAACAGTGTTAGCAAACTGGTCCAAGAAGGGAAGGGTGGAACTCTGTGTGATGAAGTCACACATCAGAAAGCAATCTCTCAGAAAACTTCTCTCTAGTTGTTATGTAGGGATATTTCGTTTTTCACCATGGGCCCCTAAGGGCTCTCAAATATCACTTTCCAGATTCCATGAAAAGAGTGTTAGCAAACTGCTTCCTGAAGTCTAAGTTATAAGTCTGTGAGATGAACTCACAGATCAGAAAGAAGTTTCTCAGAAAGCTTCTTTCACGTTTTGAACTGGTTGAAATTTCCTTCATCAGCGTAGGCCTCAATGCGATCCAAGGAAGCCGTTCTCAGGTTGCTCAAAGACAGTGTTAATGGACTGCTCCAAGAAACATAAATGTAACTCTGTGAGATGAATTCACACATCACCAAGAAGTTTCTCAGAAAGCTTCTTTCCAGTTTTCCTCTGTGGATATTTCCTTTGTCACTGTAAGGTTCATTGCGCTATGAAGAATCTAATTGCAGATTTCCAGAAAACTGTGTTAACAAACTGATCACTGAAGAGAAACGTGTAACTCTGTGAGTTGCATTCACACATAGCAATGCTGTTTCTCAGAAAGCTTCTCTTTAGTTATTATGTGAGGATACTTCCTTTTTCACCGTGGTCCCCTATGGGCTCCGAAATATCACTTTCCAGATTCCACGGAAAGAGTGTTAGCAAACTGCTTCCTGAAGTCTAAGTTATAAGTCCGTGAGATGAACTCACAGATCAGAAAGAAGTTTCTCAGAAAGCTTCTTTCACGTTTTGAACGGTTGAAATTTCCTTCATCAGCGTAGGCCTCAATGCGATCCAAGGAAGCCCGTCTCAGGTTCTCAAAGACAGTGTTAATGGACTGCTCCACGAAACATAAGTGTAACTCTGTGAGATGAATTCACACATCACCAAGAAGTTTCTAAGAAAGCTTCTTTGTTGTTTTCATCTGTGGATATTTCCTATGTCACCGTAAGGTTCATTGTGCTATGAAGGATCTAATTGCAGATTTCCAGAAAATTGTGTTGTCAGACTGATCACTGAAGAGAAACGTGTAAGTCTGTGAGGTGCATTCACACATGGCAATGCAGTTTCTCAGAAAGCTTCTCTTTAGTTATTATGTGAGGATATTTCCTTTTTGCCAATAGCCCTCCAAGATCTCCCAAATATACTTTTGCAGAATCCAAACAACAGTGTTAGCAAACTGTTCCAAGAAGGGAAGGGTGGAACTCTGTGTGATGAAGTCACACATCAGAAAGCAATCTCTCAGAAAGCTTCTCTCTAGTTGTTATGTAGGGATACTTCCTTTTTCACCGTGGGCCCCTATGGGCTCAAAAATATCACTTTCCAGATTCCACGAAAAGAGTGTTAGCAAACTGCTTCCTGAAGTCTAAGTTATAAGTCTGTGAGATAAACTCACAGTTCCGAAAGAAGTTTCTCAGACAGCTTCTTTCTCGTTTTGAACTGATGAAATTTCCTTCATCAGCGTAGGCCTCAATGCGATCCAAGGAAGTCCTTCTCAGGTTGCTCAAAGACAGTGTTAATGGACTGCTCCAAAAAACGTAAATGTAACTCTGTGAGATGAATTCACACATCACCAAGAAGTTTCTAAGAAAGCTTCTTTCCAGTTTTCCTCTGTGGATATTTCCTTTGTCACCGTAAGGTTCATTGTGCTATGAAGTATCTAATTGCAGATTTCCAGAAAACTGTGTTAACAAACTGATCACTGAAGAGAATCGTGTAACTCTGTGAGGTGCATTCGCACATGGCAATGCAGTTTCTCAGAAAGCTTCTCTTTAGTTATTATGTGAGGATATTTCCTTTTTCACCATAGCCCTCCATGAGCTCCCAAATATACCTTTGCAGAATCCAAACAACAGTGTTCGCAAACTTTTCCAAGAAGGGAAGGGTGGAATTCTGTGTGATGAAGTCACACATCAGACAGCAATCTCTCAGAAAGCTTCTCTCTAGTTATTATGTAGGGATATTTGCTTTTTCACCATGGGCCCCTATGGGCTCCCAAATATCACGTTCCAGATTAAACGAAAAGAGTGTTAGCAAACTGCTTCCTGAAGTCTAAGTTATAAGTCTGTGAGATGAACTCACACATCAGAAAGAAGTTTCTCAGAAAGCTTCTTTCACGTTTTGAACGGTTGAAATTTCCTTCATCAGCGTAGGCCTCAATGCGATCCAAGGAACCCCTTCTCAGGTTGCTCAAAGACAGTGTTAATGGACAGCTCCACGAAACATAAATGTAACTCTGTGAGATGAATTCACACATCACCAAGAAGTTTCTAAGAAAGCTTCTTTCCAGTTTTCCTCTGTGGATATTTCCTTTGTCACCGTAAGGTTCATTGTGCTATGAAGTATCTAATTGCAGACTTCCAGAAAACTGTGTTAACAAACTGATCAGTGAAGAGAAACGTGTAACTCTGTGAGGTGCATTCACACATGGCAATGCAGTTTCTCAGAAAGCTTCTCTTTAGTTATTATGGGAGGATATTTCCTTTTTCACCATAGCCCTCAATGAGCTCCCAAATATACCTTTGCAGAATCCACGACAACAGTGTTAGCTAACTGTTCCAATCAGGGAAGGATGGAACTCTGTGTGATGAAGTCACACATAAGAAAGCAATCTCTCAGAAAGCTTCTCTCTAGTTATTATGTAGGGATACTTCCTTTTTCACCATGGGCCCCTACGGGCTCCCAAATATCACTTTCCAGATTCCACGAAAAGAGTGTTAGCAAACTGTTCCAAGAAGGGAAGGGTGGAACTCTGTGTGATGAAGTCACACATCAGAAAGCAATCTCTCAGAAAGCTTCTCTCTAGTTATTATGTGAGGATATTTCCTTTTTCACAATGGGCCCCAATGGACTTCCAAATATCCCTTTTGCAGATTCCACGAAAAGTCAGGTAGCAAACTGCTTCATGAGGCCTAAGTTGTAACTCTTTGAGATGAATTCACAGATCACAAAGACGTTTCTCAGAAAACTTCTTTCTCATTTTTATTGGAAGATATTTCCATTGGCCCCATTGTTTTCCAAGGGATCCGGAATATCTGTTCTCAGATTCCACACAAATAGGGCTAGGCCACGGCCCCACGAAATACAGCTGTAACTTACTGAGTTGAATTCACACATCACAAAGCGGTTTCTCAGAAAGCTTCTTACTTTAGTAAGACGAGGTTATTTGTGGTCTCGGAGCGCACCGTGTGTCCTATTGCAGATTCTGCGACAACTCTGCTAGCAAGCTTCTCAGTCTGTGGGCTGAATTCACCCACAACAAAGAAGTTTCTGAGAAGGCTTCTCTGCAGGTTTCTCTGAGGATAGTTCCTTATTCACCATGCGATTCAACGATATCCAAGACATCACATCTGAGATTCCTCAAAATGAGTGGTAGCAAACTCCCCCGAGAAAGTGTGATGTAACACTGTGAAATGAATTCACATATCACAAAGCAGTTTCTCAGAAAGCTTGACTCCGCTTTTTCTTGGAGGATATTACTTTTCTCTTTCTATTCTTCAAAGCCATCTGAAATATCACTTCTCCGAATCCACGGAAACAGTCCTAGGAAACGGCTCCAAAAAACACTGGCGTAACTCGATGAGATGAAGTCACACATCAGAAAGCAATCTCTCAGAAAGCTTCTGTCTAGTTATTATCTGAGAATATTTCATTTTCCACCCTGGGCCCCAATAGGTTCCCAAATATCACTTTGCAGATTCCACGAAAAGAGTGTTAGCAAACTGCTTCCTGAAGTCTAAGTTATAAGTCTGTGGGATGAACTCACAGATCAGAAAGGAGTTTCTCAGAAAGCTTCTTTCACGTTTTGAACGGTTGAAATTTCCTTCATCAGCGTAGGCCTCAATGCGATCCAAGGAAGCCCTTCTCAGGTTGCCCAAAGACAGTGTTAATGGACTGCTCCACGAAACATTAGTGTAACTCTGTGAGATGAATTCACACATCACCAAGAAGTTTCTAAGAAAGCTTCTTTCCAGTTTTTTTTAAAAAAAAAAAAACTGGATATTCCAGTTTTTTTTAAAACCAGTCAAAGGTTTTAAACAGGATACATGATATATCACTTGGTAGAGTATCTCATAAATTACAAAACCAAGCAATAAAAGTGAAATAATAAAAGTTTCTGAAAATAATAAAAATCAAATACCACTTCAGAGAAGTTCAACAATGTAGTAAGAGGAAAGCTAGATCAAAACAGACAAAAGTAACCAATATCAGAATATAATACATAGAATATATTATAGAGGAACAATATTAGAATATGAAAACTGAAGTAAATAAGTTGGTTAAAAATTTTAAAAATTTTAATTTTTAATTTTGAAGCTCAGATAGACTCATACTTTATTAAACAAACTTTATTCTAATCATATAAACTAAGCAAAAGTTTTATTAGTGAATAAATAAATAAAAGATAAATAAAAAATAAATAAATAAATTAAAAAAAGTTATATTTGGGAGCTCGTTGACTGCTATGGTGAAAACGGAAATATCCTCACATAATAACTAAAGAGAAGCGTTCTGAGAAACTGCGTTGCCAAGTGTGAATGCAACTCACAGAGTTACACGTTTCTCCTCAGTCATCAGTTTGTTAACACAGTTTTCTCTAAATCTGCAATTAGATACTTCATAGCGCAATGAACCTTACGGTGACAAAGGAAACATCCACAGGTGATATTTCCTTTGTCACCGTAAGGTTCATTGTGGATATTTCCTTTGTCACCGTAAGGTTCATTGCGCTATGAAATATCTAATTGCAGATTTCCTGAAAACTGTGTTAACAAACTGATCACTGAAGAGAAAAGTATAACTCTGTGAGTGGCATTCACACATGGCAAAGCAGTTTCTCAGAAAGCTTTCCAAGCTCAGAAACTGTTCCAAGAAGGGAAGGGTGGAACTCTGTGTGATGAAGTCACACATCAGAAAGCAATCTCTCAGAAAGCTTCTCCCTAGTTATTGTGTGAGGATATTTCCTTTTTCACCATGGGCTCCTATGGGCTCCCAAACATCATGGGCTCCTATGGGCTCCCAAACATCACTTTCCAGATTCCACGACAAGACTGTTAGCAAACTGCTTCCTGAAGTCTAAGTTATAAGTCTGTGAGGTGAACTCACAGATCAGAAAGAAGTTTCTCAGAAAACTTCTTTCACGTTTTGAACGGATGAAATTTCCTTAATCAGCTTAGGCCTCAATGCAAAATAAGGAAGCCCGTCTCAGTTCCTCAAAGACATTGTTAATGGACAGCTCCACGAAACATAAGTGAAACTCTGGAAGATGAATTCACACATCACCAGTAAGTTTCTAAGAAAGCTTCTTTCCAGTTTTCATCTGTGGAAATTTCCTTTGTCACCGTAAAGTTCATTGCGCTATGAATTATCTAATTGCTGATTTCCAGAAAACTGTGTTAACAAACTGACCACTGAAGAGAAACGAGTAACTCTGTGAGTTGCATTCACACATGGCAATGCCATGTCTCAGAATGCTTCTCTTTAGTTATTAAGTGAGGATATTTCCTTTTTAAGCATAGCCCTCAATGAGCTCCCAAATATTCCTTTGCAGAATCCACGAAAACAGTGTTAGCAAACTGTTCCAAGAAGGGAATTTTGGAACTCTATGTGATGAAGTCACACATCAGAAAGAAATCTCTCAGACAGCTTCTCTCTAGTTATTATGTGAGGATACTTCCTTTTTCACCATGGGCCCCTATGGGCTCCCAAATATCACTTTCCAAATTCAGCGAAAAGAGTGTTAGAGACCTGCTTCCTGAAATCAAAATTATAAGTGTGTGAGATGAACTCAAAAATCAGAAAGAAGTTTCTCAGAAAGCTTCTTTCACGTTTTGAACGGAAAAAATTTCCTTTATCAGCGTAGGCCTCATTACGATCCAAAGAAGCCCTTCTCAGGTTCCTCAAAGACAGTGTTAATGGACTTCTCGACGAAACATAAATGTAACTCTGTGAGATTAATTCACACATCACCAAGAAGTTTCCAAGAAAGCTTCTTTCTAGTTTTCACCTGTGGATATTTCCTTTGTCACCGTAAGTTTCATTGCGATATGAAGTATCTAATTGCAGTTTTCTAGAAAACTTATTTAGCACACTGATCACTGAAGAGAAACGTGTAACTCTGTGAGTTGCATTCACTCATGGCAATGCAGTTTTTCAGGAGACTTCTTTCCCGTTTTGATCTGAGGATATTTACTTATTCACCATAGCCTTCAATGAGCTCCCAAATATAACTTTGAAGAATCCATGACAACAGTGTTAGCAAACTGTTCCAAGAAGGCAAGGGTGGAACTCTGTGTGATGAAGTCACACATCAGAAAGCAATCTCTCAGAAAGCTTCTCTCTAGTTATTATGTGAGGATATTTCCTTTTTCACCATGGGCCCCTATGGGCTCCAAAATATCACTTTCCGCAATCCATGAAAAGTGTGTTAGCAAACTGCTTCCTGAAGTCTAAGTTATTATTCTGTGACTTGAACTCACAGATCAGAAAGAAGTTTCTCAGAAAGCTTCTTTCACGTTTTGAACGGATGAAATTTCCTTTATCAACGTAGGCCTCAAAGCGATCCAAAGAAGCCCTTCTCAGGTTCCTCAAAGACAGTGATAATGGACTGCTCCATGAAACATAAGTGTAACTCTGTGAGATGAATTCACACATCACCAAGAACTTTCTATGGAAGATTCTTTCTAGTTTTCATCTGAGGAAAATTCCTTTAACACTGTAAGTTTCATTGCGCTAAGAAATATCCCGAGGCAGATTTCCAGAAAACTGGGTTAACAAACTGATGAATGAAGAGAAACGTGTAACTCTGTGAGTTGCATTCACACATGGCAACGTAGTTTCTCAAAAAGCTTCTCTTTAATTATTATGTGAGTATATATCATTTTTCACCATAGCCCTCAATGAGCTCCCAAATATTCCTTTGAGAAATCCACGACAACAGTGGCAGCAAACTGTTCCAAGAAGGGAAGGGTGGAACTCTGTATGATGAAGTCACACATCAGAAAGCAATCTCGCAGAAAGCTTCTCTCTAGTTATTATTTGAGGATATTTCCTTTTTCACCATAGCCCTCAATGACCTCCCAAATATATCTTTGCAGAATCCACGACAACAGTGTTAGTCAACTTTTCCAAGAAGGGAAGGATGGAACTCTGTGTGATGAAATCTCACATCAGAAAGCAATCTCTCAGAAAGCTTGTCTCTAGTTATTATGTGAGGATATTTCCTTTTTCACCATGGTCCCCTATGGGCTCCCAAATATCACTTTCCAGATTCCACGATAAGAGTGTTAGCAAACTGCTTCCTGAAGTCTAAGTTATAAGTCTGTGAGATGAAATCACAGATCAGAAAGAAGTTTCTCAGAAAGCTTCTTTCACGTTTTGAACTGGTGAAATTTCCTTTATCAGCGTAGACCTCAACGCGATCCAAAGAAGCCCTTCTCAAGTTCCTCAAAGACAGTGTTAATGGACTGCTCCAGGAAACATAAGTGTAACTTTGTGAGATGAATTCACACATCACCAAGAAGTTTCTAAGCAAGCTTCTTTCTAGTTTTCATCTGAGGATATTTCCTTTGTCACCGTAAGCTTCATTGCGCTAAGAGGAATCCCATTGCAGATTTCCAGAACACTTAGTTAGCAAACTCATCACTGAAGGGAAACGTTTAACTCGATGAGTCGCATTTACTCACGGCAATGCATTTTCTCAGAAAGCTTCTTTCCAGTTTCGATCGGAGGATATTTCCTTTCACCATAGCCCTCAATGAGCTCCGAAATATAACTTTGCAGAAACAACGACAACAGTGTTAGCAAACTGTTCCAAGAAGGGAAGGGTGGAACTCTGTGTAATGAAGTCACACATCAGAAAGCAATCTCTCAGATAGCTTCCCTCTAGTTATTATGTGAGGATATTTCCTTTTTCACCATGGGCACCTAAGGGCTCCCAAATATCACTTTCCAGAGTCCACGAAAAGAGTGTTCGCAAACTGCTTCCTGAATTCTAAGTTATAAGTCTGTGAGATGAACTCACAGATCTGAAAGAAGTTTCTCAGAAAGCTTCTTTCACGTTTTGAACGGATGAAATTTCCTTTATCAGCGTAGACCCCAATGCGATCCAAGGAAGCCCTTCTCAGGTTCCTCAAAGACAGTGTTAATGGACTGCTCCACGAAACATAAGTGTAACTCTGGAAAATGAATTCACACATCACCAAGAAGTTTCTAAGAAAGCTTCTTTCTAGTTTTCATCTGAGGATATTTCCTTTGACACCGTAAGCTTCATTGCGCTAAGTAATATCCCTAGGCAGATTTCCAGAAAACTGTGTTAACAAACTGTTCACTGAACAGCAACGTGTAACTCTGTGAGTTGCATTCACACATGGCAACGCAGTTTCACAGAAAGCTCCTCTTGAGTTATTAGGTGAGGATATTTCCTTTTTCACAATAGCCCTCAAAGAACTCTCAAATATACCTCTGAAGAATCCACGACAACAGTGTTAGCAAACTGCTCCAAGAAGGGAACGGTGGAGCTCTGTGTGATGAAGTCACACATCAGAAAGCAATGTCTCAGAAAGCTTCTCTCTAGTTATTATGTGAGGATGTTTCCTTTTTCAGCATGGGCCCCTATGGGTTCCCAAATATCACTTTCCAGATTCCACGAAAAGAGTGTTAGCAAACTGCTTCCTGATGTCTAAAGTATAAGTCTGTGAGATGAACTCACAGATTAGAAAGAAGTTTCTCAGAAAGCTTCTTTCACGTTTTGAACGGATGTAATTTCCTTTATCAGCGTAGGCCTCAATGCGATCCAAGGAATCCGTTCTCAGCATCCTCAAAGACAGTGTTAATGGACTGCTCCGCGAAACATAAGTGTAACTTTGTGAGATGAATTCACACATCACCAAGAGGTTTGTAAGAAAGCTTCTTTCTAGTTTTCATCTGAGGATATTTCCTTTGTCACCGTAAGCTTCATTGTGCTAAGAGATATCCCATTGCAGATTTCCAGAAACGTTAGTTAGCAAACTGATCACAGAAGAGAAACGTGTAACTCTATGAGTTGCATTCACTCATGGCAATGCAGTTTCTGAGAAGGCTTCTTTCGAGTTTCTATCTGAGGATATTTCCTTTTTCACCAGAGCCCTCAATGAGTTCCCAAATATACCTCTGCAGAATCCACGACAACAGTGTTGGGAAGCTGTTCCAACAAGGGAAGGGTGGAACTCTGTGTGATGAAGTCACACATTAGAAAGCAACCTCTCAGAAAGTTTCTCACTCGTTATTATGTAAGATTATTTCCTTTTTCACCATGGGCCTCTATGGGCTAGCAAATATCACCTTCCAGGTTCCACGAAAAGTTTGTTCGCAAACTGCTTCCTGAAGTCTAAGTTATAACTCTGTGAGATGAACTCAGAGATCAGAAAGAAGTTTCTCAGAAAGCTTATTTCACGTTTTGAAACGATGAAATTTCCTTTATTAGCCTAGGCCTCAATGCGAACCAAGGAAGCCCTTCTCAGTTTCCTCAAAGACAGTGTTAATGGACTGCTCCAATAAACATAAGTGTAACTCTGTGAGATGAATTCACATATCACCAAGAAGTTTCTAGGAAAGCTACTTCCTACTGTTCATCTGAGGATATTTCCTTTGTCACCGTAAGCTTCATTGCGCTAAGAGGTATCCCATTGCAGATTTCCCGAAAACTTAGTTAGCAAACTGCTCACTGAAGAGAAACGTGTAAGTGTGTGAGTTGCATTCACTCATGGCAATGCAGTTTCTCAGAAGGCTTCTTTCCAGTTTTGATCTGAGGATATTTCCTTTTTCACCATAGCCCTCAATCAGCCCCCAAAGATAACTTTGCGGAATCCACGAAAACAGTGTTAGCAAACTATTCCAAGAAGGGAAGGGTGGAACTCTGTGTGATGAAGTCACACATCAGAAAGCAATCTGTCAGAAAGCTTCTCTCTAGTTATTATGTGAGGATATTTCCATTTTCACCATGGGCCCCTATGGGCTCCCAAATATCACTTTCCAGAATGCACGAAAAGAGTGTTAGCAAACTGGTTCCTGAAGTCTAAGCTATAAGTCTGTGAGATGAACTCACAGATAAGGAAGTTTCTCAGAAAGCTTCTTTCACGTTTTGAACGGATGAAATTTCCTTTATCACCGTATGCCTCAATGAGATCCAAGGAAGCCCTTCTGAGGTTCGTCAAAGACAGTTTTAATGGACTGCTCCACGAAACATAAGTGAAAATCTGGAAGATGAATTCACACATCACCAAGAATTTTCTAAGAAAGTTTCTTTCTATTTTTCTTCTGTGGATATTTCCTTTGTCACCGTAAGGTTCATTGCCCTATGATGTATCTAATTGCAGATTTCCAGAAAACTGTGTTAACAAACTGTGCATTGAAGAGAAACGTGTAACTCTGTGAGTTGCATTCACACCTGGCAACGCAGTTTCTCAGAAAGCTTCTCTTTAGTTATTATGTGAGGATATTTACTTTTTCACCATAGCCCTCAATGAGCTCCCAAATATACCTCTGCAGAATATATGACAACAGTGTTAGCAAACTGTTAGAGGAAGGGAAAGATGGAACTCTGTGTGATGAAGTCACACACCAGAAAGCAATCTCTCAGAAAGTTTCTCTCTAATTATTATGTGAGGATATTTCCTTTCTCACCATGGCCCCCTATGGGCTCCCAAATATCACTTCCCAGTTTCCACGAAAAGAGTGTTAGCAAACTGCTTGCTGAAATCTAAGTTATAAGACTGTGAGATGAACTCACAGATCAGAAAGAAGTTTCTCTGAAAGCCTCTTTCACGTTTTGAACGGAAGAAATTTCCTTCATCAGCGTAGGCCTCAATGCAGTCCAAGGAAGCCCTTCTCAGTTTCCTCAAAGACAGTGTTAATGGACTGCTCCAAGAAACATAAGTGTAACCCTGTGAGATGAATTCACACATCACCAAATAGTTTCTAGGAAAGCTTCTTTCTAGTTTTCATCTGAGGATATTTCCTTTGTCACCGTAAGCTTCATTGCACTAAGAGGTATCCCATTGCAGATTTCCAGAAAACGTAGTTAGCAAACTGATCATTGAAGAGAAACGTGTAACTCTGTGAGTTGCATTCACTCATGGCAACCAGTTTCTCAGAAGGCTTCTTTCCAGATGAGATCTGAGGATATTTCCTTTTTCACCATAGCCCTCATTGAGCTCCCAAATATACCTCTGCAGTGTCCATGACAATAGTGTTAGGAAACTGTTCCAAGAAGGGAAGGGTGGCAATCTGTGTGATGAAGTCACACATCAGAAATAAATCTCTCAGAAAGCTTCTCTCTTGTTATTAAGTGAGGATATTTCCTTTTTCATCATGGGCCCCTATGGGCTCCCAAATATCACTTTCCAGAATCCAAGAAAACAGTGCTCGTAAACTGCTTCCTGAACTCTAAGTTATAAGTGAGTGAGATGAACTCACAGACCAGAAAGAAGTTTCTGAGAAAGCTTCTTTCACGTTTTGAACGGATGAAATTTCCTTTATCAGCATAGGCCTCCATGTGATCCCAGAAAGCCCTCTTCAGTTTCCTCAAAGACAGTGTTAATGGACCGCTCCACAAAACATAAATGTAACTCTGCAAGATGAATTCACACATCACCAAGAAGTTTCTAAGAAAGCTTCTATCTAGTTTTCACCTGAGGATATTTCCTTTGACAAGGTAAGCTTCATTGCGCTAAGATATATCCCGAGGCAGATTTCCAGCAAACTATGTTAGCAAACTGATCACTGAAGAGAAACGTGTACCTCTGTGAGTTGCATTCACACATGTCTATGGAGTTTCTCAGAAAGCTTCTCTTTAGTTATTATGTGAGGATATTTCCTTTT
This sequence comes from Rhinopithecus roxellana, assembly GCF_007565055.1. Classification (NCBI taxonomy): domain Eukaryota; kingdom Metazoa; phylum Chordata; class Mammalia; order Primates; family Cercopithecidae; genus Rhinopithecus; species Rhinopithecus roxellana. The sequence goes on from NW_022144607.1 coordinate 39,975, forward strand.
CCACCATGGCCCTCAAAGAGCTCCCAAACATAACTTTGCAGAATCCACGACAACATTGTTAGCAAACTGTTCCAAGAAGGGAAGGGTGGAACTCTGTGTGATGAATCACACATCAGAAAGCAATCTCTAAGAAAGCTTCTCTCTAGTTATTATGTGAGGATATGTGCTTTTTCACCATGGGCCCCAATGGGCTCCCAAATATCATTTTCCAGATTAAACGAAAAGAGTGCTCGCCAACTGCTTCCTGAAGTCAAAGGTATAAGTCTGTGAGATGAACTCACAGATCAGAAAGAAGTTTCTTAGAAAGCTTCTTTCACGTTTTGAACCAATGAAATTTCCTTTATCAGAGTAGGCCTCAATGCGATCCAAAGATGCCCTTCTCAGGTTATTCAAAGACAGTGTTAATGGGCTGCTCCTCGAAACGTAAGTGTAGCTCTGTGAGATGAATTCACACATCACCAAGAAGTTTCCAAGAAAGCTTCTTTCTGGTTTTCACCTGTATATATTTCCTTTGTCACCCTAAGGTTCATTGCGATATGAAGTATCTAATTGCAGATTTCCAGAAAACTGTGTTAACAAACTGATCACTGAAGAGAAACGTGTAACTCTGTGAATTGCATTCACACATGGCAACGGAGTTTCTCAGAAAGCTTCTCTTTAGTTATTATGTGAGGATATTTCCTTTTTCACCATAGGCTCAATGAGCTCCCAAATATACCTCTGCAGAATCCACGACAACAGTGTTAGCAAAGTGTTCCAAGAAGGGAAGGGTGGAACCCTGTGTGATGAAGTCACACATCAGAAAGGAATCTCTCGGAAAGTTTCTCTCTAGTTTTTATGTGCGGATATATCCTTTTTCACCATCGGTCCGTATGGGCTCCCAAATATCACTTTCCAGATGCCACGAAAAGAGTGTTAACAAACTGCTTCCTGAAATCTAAGTTATAATTCTTTGAGATGAACTCACAGATCAGAAAGAACTTTCTCAGAAAGCTTCTTTCACGTTTTGAACGGATGAAATTTACTTTATCAGAGTAGGCCTCAATGTGATCCAAAGAAGCCCTTCTCAGGTTCCTCAAAGACAGTATTAATGTACTGCTCCACGAAACGTAAGTGTAACTCTGTGTGATGAATTCAGACATCCCTAAGAAGTTTCCAGAAAGCTTCTTCCTAGTTTTCACCTGTGGATATTACCTTTGTCACCATAAGGTTCATTGCACTATGAAGTATCTAATTGCAGATTTCCAGAAAACTCTGTTAACAAACTGATCACTGAAGAGAAAGGTGTAACTCTGTGAGGTGCATTCAAACATGGCAACGCAGTTTCTCAGAAAGCTTCTCTTTAGTTACTATGTGAGGATATTTCCATTTTCACCATAGCCCTCAACGAGCTCCCAATTATACTTCTGCAGAATAGTCGACAAAGTTGTTAGCAAACTGTTCCAAAAAGGGAAGGGTGGAACTCTGTGTGATGAAGTCACACATCAGAAAGCAATCTCTCAGAAAGCTTCTCTCTAGTTATTATGAGAGGATATTTCCTTTTTCAACATGGGCCCCTATGGGCTCCCAAATATCACTTTCCAGAATCCACGAAAAGAGTGTTCACCAACGATTACTGAAGACTAAGTTAGAAGTCTGTGAGATGAACTCACAGATCAGAAAGAGGTTTCGCAGAAAGCTTCTTTCACGTTTTGAACGGATGAAATTTCCTTTATCAGCCTAGGTCTCAATGCGTTCCAAGGAAGCCCTATTCAGGTTCCTCAAAGACAGTGATAATGGACTGCTCCACGAAACATAAGTGTAACTCTGTGAGTTGAATTCAGACATCACCACGAAGTTTCTAGGAAAGCTTCTTTCTAGTTTTCATCTGAGGATATTTACTTTGTAACCTAAAGCTTCATTGCGCTAAGAGGTATCCCATTGAGAATTCCAGAAAACTTAGTTAGCAAACTAATCACTGAAGAGAAACGTGTAACTCTGTGAGTTGCATTCACTCATGGCAATGCAGTTTCTCAGAAGGCTTCTTTCCAGTTTTGATCTGAGGATATTTCCTTTTTCACCATAGCCCTCAATGAGCTCCCAAATATACCTCTGCAGAATCCACGACAACAGTGTTAGGAAACTGTTCCAAGAAGAGAAGGGTGGAACTTTGTGTGATGAAATCACACATCAGAAAGCAATCTCTCAGAAAGATTCTCTGTAGTTATTATGTGAGGATATTTCCTTTTCCACCATGGGCCTTATGGTTTCACAAATATCACTTTCCAGATTCCACGAAAAGAGTGTTCGCATACTGGTTCCTGAAGTCTAAGTTATAAGGCTGTGAGATGAACTCACAGATCAGAAAGAAGTTTTTTAAAAAGTTTCTTTCACGTTTTGAACGGATGAAATTTCCTTTATCAGCGTAGGCGCCAATGCGATCCAAGGAAGCCCTTCTCAGTTTCCTCAAAGACAGTGTTAATGGCCTGCTCCACAAAACATAAGTGTAACTCTGTGAGATGAATTCAAACATCACTAAGAAGTTTCTAAGAAAGGTTTTTTCTACTTTTCTTCTGTGGATATTTCCTTTGTTACCGCAAGGTTCATTGCGCTATGAAGTATCTAATTGCAGATTTCCAGAAAACTGTGTTAACAAACTGATCACTGAAGGGAAACGTGCAACTCTGTGAGTGGCATTCACAAATGGCAACGCAGTTTATCAGAAAGCTTCTCTTTAGTTATTATGTGAGGATATTTCCTTTTTCACCAGAGCCCTCAATGAGCTCCCAAATATAACTTAGCAGAATCCACGACAACAGTGTTAGCAAACTGCTCCAAGAAGGGAAGGTTGGAACTCTGTGTGATGAAGTCACATATCAGGAAGCAATCACTCAGAAAGCTTCTCTCTAGTTATTATGTGAGATTATTTCCTGTTTCACCATGGGCCCCTATGTGCTCCCAAATATCACTTTCCAGATTCCACGAAAAGAGTTTTAGCAAACTGCTTCCTGAAATCTAAGTAATAAGTCTGAGAGATGAACTCACAGAGCAGAAAGCAGTTTCTCAGAAAGCTTCCTTCACGATTTGAACAGATGAATTTTCCTTTATCCGCGTAGGCCTCAATGCAATCCAAGGAAGCCCTTCTCAGGATCCTCAAAGACAGTGTTAATGTACAGCTAGACGAAACATAAGTGTAACTCTGGAATATGAATTCAAACATCACCAAGAAGTTTCTAAGAAAGCTTCTTTCTACTTTTCATCTGTGGATATTTCCTTTGTCATCATTAGGTTCATTGCACTATGAAGTATCTAATTTCAGATTTCCAGAAAACTGTGTTAACAAACTGATCACTGAGGAGAAACGTGTAACTCTGTGAGTTGCATTCACACATGGCAGCGCATTTTCTCAGAAAGCTTCTCCTTAGATATTATGTGGGGATATTTCCTTTTTCACCATAGCCCTCAATGAGCTCCGAAATATACCTTTGCAGAATACAGGACAACAGTGTTAGCCATCTGTTCCAAGAAGGGAAGGGTGGAACTCTGTGTGATGAAGTCACACATCAGAAAGCAATCCCTCAGATAGCTTCTCTCTAGTTATTATGTGAGGATATTCCGTTTTTCACCATGGGCCCCAAAGGGCTCCGAAATATCACTTTCCAGAATCCACGAAAACAGTGTTCGCAAACTGCTTCCTGAAGTCTAAGTTATAATTCTGTGAGATGAACATACAGATCAGAAAGTAGTTTCTCAGAAAGCTTCTTTCACGTTATGAAGGTATGAAATTTCCTTTATCAGCCTAGGCCTCATTGCGATCCAAGGAAGCCCTTCTCAGGTTCCTCAAGGACAGTGTTAATGGACTGCTCCATGACACATAAGTGTAACTCTGTGAGATTAATTCACAAATCACCAAGAAATTTCTAAGAAGGCTTCTTTCTCGTTTTCATCTGAGGATATTTCCTTTGTCACTGAAAGCTTCATTGCGCTAAGAGGTATCCCATTGCAGATTTCCAGAAAACGTAGTTAGCAATCTAATCACTGAAGAGAAATGTGTAACTCTGTGAGTTGCTTTCACTCATGGCAATGCAGTTTCTCAGAAGACTTCTTTCCAGTTTTCATCTGAGGATATTACTTTTTTCACCATAGCCCTCAATAAGCTCCCAAATACACCTCTGCCGAATCCACGACAACAGTGTTAGCAAACTGTTTCAAGAAGCGAAGGGTGTAAGTCTGTTTGATGAAGTCACACATCAGAAAGCAATCTCTCAGAAAGCTTCTCTCTAGTTATTATGTGAAGATAATTCCTTTTTCACCATGGGCCCCTACGGGATCCCAAATATCACTTTCCAGATTCCACGAAAAGAGTGTTAGCAAACTGATTCCTGAAGTCTAAGTTATAAGCCAGTGAGATGAACTCAGAGATGAGAAAGAAGTTTCTCAGAAAGCTTCTTTCACGTTTTGAACGGATGAAATTTCCTTTATCAGCGTAGGCCTCAATGCGATCCAAGGAAGCCCTACTCAGGTTCCTCAAAGACAGTGTTAATGGACTGCTCCACGAAACATAAGTGTAACTCTGGAAGATGAATTCACACGTACCCAAGAAATTTGTAAGAAACCTTCTCTCTAGTTTTCATCTGTGGAAATTTCCTTTGTCACCGTAAGGTTCATTGCCCTATGAAGTATCTAATTGCAGATTTCCAGAAAACTGTGTTAACAAACTGATCACTGAAGGGAAACGTGCAACTCTGTGAGTGGCATTCACAAATGGCAACGCAGTTTATCAGAAAGCTTCTCTTTAGTTATTATGTGAGGATATTTCCTTTTTCACCAGAGCCCTCAATGAGCTCCCAAATATAACTTAGCAGAATCCACGACAACAGTGTTAGCAAACTGCTCCAAGAAGGGAAGGTTGGAACTCTGTGTGATGAAGTCACATATCAGGAAGCAATCACTCAGAAAGCTTCTCTCTAGTTATTATGTGAGATTATTTCCTGTTTCACCATGGGCCCCTATGTGCTCCCAAATATCACTTTCCAGATTCCACGAAAAGAGTTTTAGCAAACTGCTTCCTGAAATCTAAGTAATAAGTCTGAGAGATGAACTCACAGAGCAGAAAGCAGTTTCTCAGAAAGCTTCCTTCACGATTTGAACAGATGAATTTTCCTTTATCCGCGTAGGCCTCAATGCAATCCAAGGAAGCCCTTCTCAGGATCCTCAAAGACAGTGTTAATGTACAGCTAGACGAAACATAAGTGTAACTCTGGAATATGAATTCAAACATCACCAAGAAGTTTCTAAGAAAGCTTCTTTCTACTTTTCATCTGTGGATATTTCCTTTGTCATCATTAGGTTCATTGCACTATGAAGTATCTAATTTCAGATTTCCAGAAAACTGTGTTAACAAACTGATCACTGAGGAGAAACGTGTAACTCTGTGAGTTGCATTCACACATGGCAGCGCATTTTCTCAGAAAGCTTCTCCTTAGATATTATGTGGGGATATTTCCTTTTTCACCATAGCCCTCAATGAGCTCCGAAATATACCTTTGCAGAATACAGGACAACAGTGTTAGCCATCTGTTCCAAGAAGGGAAGGGTGGAACTCTGTGTGATGAAGTCACACATCAGAAAGCAATCCCTCAGATAGCTTCTCTCTAGTTATTATGTGAGGATATTCCGTTTTTCACCATGGGCCCCAAAGGGCTCCGAATTATCACTTTCCAGAATCCACGAAAACAGTGTTCGCAAACTGCTTCCTGAAGTCTAAGTTATAATTCTGTGAGATGAACATACAGATCAGAAAGTAGTTTCTCAGAAAGCTTCTTTCACGTTATGAAGGTATGAAATTTCCTTTATCAGCCTAGGCCTCATTGCGATCCAAGGAAGCCCTTCTCAGGTTCCTCAAGGACAGTGTTAATGGACTGCTCCACGACACATAAGTGTAACTCTGTGAGATGAATTCACAAATCACCAAGAAATTTCTAAGAAGGCTTCTTTCTCGTTTTCATCTGAGGATATTTCCTTTGTCACTGAAAGCTTCATTGCGCTAAGAGGTATCCCATTGCAGATTTCCAGAAAACGTAGTTAGCAATCTAATCACTGAAGAGAAATGTGTAACTCTGTGAGTTGCTTTCACTCATGGCAATGCAGTTTCTCAGAAGACTTCTTTCCAGTTTTCATCTGAGGATATTACTTTTTTCACCATAGCCCTCAATAAGCTCCCAAATACACCTCTGCCGAATCCACGACAACAGTGTTAGCAAACTGTTTCAAGAAGCGAAGGGTGTAAGTCTGTTTGATGAAGTCACACATCAGAAAGCAATCTCTCAGAAAGCTTCTCTCTAGTTATTATGTGAAGATAATTCCTTTTTCACCATGGGCCCCTACGGGATCCCAAATATCACTTTCCAGATTCCACGAAAAGAGTGTTAGCAAACTGATTCCTGAAGTCTAAGTTATAAGCCAGTGAGATGAACTCAGAGATGAGAAAGAAGTTTCTCAGAAAGCTTCTTTCACGTTTTGAACGGATGAAATTTCCTTTATCAGCGTAGGCCTCAATGCGATCCAAGGAAGCCCTACTCAGGTTCCTCAAAGACAGTGTTAATGGACTGCTCCACGAAACATAAGTGTAACTCTGGAAGATGAATTCACACGTACCCAAGAAATTTGTAAGAAACCTTCTCTCTAGTTTTCATCTGTGGAAATTTCCTTTGTCACCGTAAGGTTCATTGCCCTATGAAGTATCTAATTGCAGATTTCCAGAAAACTGTGTTAACAAACTGATCACTGAAGAGAAACGAATTATTCTGTGCGTTGCATTCACACATGGCAATGCAGTTTCACAGAAGACGTCTTTAAAGTATTGTTCTGAGGATATTTCCTTTTCACCATAGCCCTCAATGAGCTCCCAAATATACCTCTGCAGTATCCACGACAACAGTTTTAGCAAACTGTTCCAAGAAGGGAAGGGTGGAACTCTGTGTGATGAAATCACACATCAGAAAGCAATCTCTGAGAAAGCTTCTTTCTAGTTATTATGTGAGGATATTTCCTTTTTCACAATGGACCCCTATGGGCTCCCAAATATCACTTTCCAGAATCCACGAAAAGAGTGTTCGCAAACTGCTTCCTGAAGTCAAAGGTATAAGTCTGTGAGATGAACTCACAGATCAGAAAGAAGTTTCTCAGAAAGGTTCTTTCACGTTCTGAACGGATGAAATTCCGTTTAGCAGCGTAGACCTCAATGCGATCCAAAGTGGCCTTCTCAGCTTCCTCAAAGACAGTGTTAATGGACTGCTCCACGAAACATAGGTGTAACTCTGTGAGATGAACTCACACATCATCAAGAAGTTTCTAGGAAAGCTTCTTTCTAGTTTTCATCTGAGGATATTTCCTTTGACACCGTAAGCTTCATTGTGCTAAGAAATATCCCGAGGCAGATATCCAGAAAACTATGTTAGCAAACTGATCATTGAAGAGAAACTTGTAACTTTGTGAGTTGCATTCACTCATGGCAAAGCAGTTTCTCAGAAGGCTTCTTTCCAGTTTTGATCTGAGGATATTTCCTTTTTCACCGTAGCCCTCAATGAGCTCCCAAATATAACTTGCAGAATCCAGGACAACAGCGTTAGCAAACTGTTCCAAGAAGGTAAGGTTGGAATTCTGTGTGTTGAAGTCACACATCAGAAAGCAATCTCTCAGAAAGCTTCTCTGTAGTTACTAATTATGATTATTTCCTTTTTCATCTTGGGCCCCGATGGGCGCCCAAATATCACTTTCCAGAATCCACCAAAAGAGTGTTAGGAAAGTGCTTCCTGAAGTCTAAGTTATAAGTCTGTGTGATGAACTCACATATGAGAAAGAAGTTTCTCAGAAAGTTTCTTTCACGTTTTGAACTAATGAAATTTCCTTTATTAGCGTAGGCCTCAAGGCGATCCAAAGAAGCCCTTCTCAGGTTCCTCAAAGACTGTGTTAATGGACTGCTCCACGAAACATAAGTGTAACTCTGTGAGATGAATTCACCCTTCACCTAGAAGTTTCTATGAAAACTTCTTTCTAGTTTTCATCTGAAGATATTTCCTTTGTCACCGCAAGCTTCATTGCCCTGAGCAGTATCCCATTGCAGATTTCTAGAAAACTTAGTTAGCAAACTGATCACTGAAGAGAAACGTGTAACTCTGTCAGTTGCATTCACTCATGGCAATGCAGTTTCTCAGAAGGCTTCTTTCCAGTTTTGATCTGAGGATATTTTCTTTTCCCCATAGCCCTCAATGAGCTCCCAAATATGACTTTGCAGAATCCATGACAACAGTGTTAGCAAACTGTTCCAAGAAGGGAAGGGTGGAACTCTGTGTGATGAAGCCACACATCAGAAAGCAATCTCTCAGAAAGCTTCTCTCCAGTTATTATGTGGGGATATTTCCTTTTTGACCATGGGACCCTATGGGCTCTCAAATATCACTTTCCAAAATCAACCAAAAGAGTTTTAGGAAAGTGCTCCCTGAAGTCTAAGTTACAAGTCTGTGAGATGAAATCACAGATCAGAAAGAAGTTTCTTAGAAAGCTTCTTTCACGTTTTGAACGGACTAAATTTCCTTTATCAACGTAGGCCTCAATGCAATCCACGGAAGCCCTTCTCAGGTTCCTCAAAGGCAGTGTTAATGGACTGCTCCACGAAACATAAGTGTAACTCTGTGAGATGAATTCACTCATCACCAAGAAGTTTCTAAGAAAGCTTCTTTCTAGTTTTCATCTGAGGATATTTCGTTTGTCACCGTAAGGTTCATTGCCCTATGAAGTATCTAATTGCAGATTTCCAGAAAACTGTGTTAACAAACTGGTCACTGAGTAGAAACGTGTAACTCTGTGAGTTGCATTCACACATGGCCACGCAGTTTCTCAGAAAGCTTCTGTGTAGTAGTTATGTGAGTATATTTCTATTTCACCATAGCCCTCAATGAGCTCCCAAATATAAATTTGCAGAATCAACGACAACAGTGTTAGCAAACTGTTCCGAGAAGGGAACGGTGGAACTCTGTGTGATGAAGTCACACATCAGAAAGCATTCTCTCAGAATGCTTCTCTATAGTTATTATGTGAGGATATTTTCTTTGTCACCATGGGCCCCTTTGGGCTCCCGAATATCACTTTCCAGAATGCAGGAAAAGATTGTTCGCAAACTGCTTCCTGAAGTCTAAGTTATAAGCCTGTGAAATGAACTCACAGGTCAGAAAGCAGTTTCTCAGAAAGCTTCTTTCACGTTTTGAACGGATGAAATTTCCATTATCAGCGTAGACCTCAATGCGATCCAGGAAGCCCTTGTCAGGTTCCTCAAAGACACTGTTAATGGACTGCTCCACGAAACATAAGTGTAGCTCTGTGAGATGAATTCACACATCACCAAGAAGTTTCTAAGAAAGCTTTTTTCTAGTTCTCATGTGTGGATATTCCTTTGTCACCGTAAGGTTCATTGCGCTATTAAGTATCTAATTGCAGATTTCCAGAAAACTGTGTTAACAAACTGATCACGGAAGAGAAACCTGTAACTCTGTGAGTTGCATTCACACATGGCAACGCAGTTTCTCAGAAAGCTTCTCTTTAGCTACTATGTGTGTATATTTCCTTTTTCACCGTGGCCCTCAATGAGCTCTCAAATATACTTCTGCAGAATCCACGACAACAGTGTTAGCAAACTGTTAAAAGAAGGGAAGAGTGGAACTGTGTGTGATGAATTCACACGTCAGAAAGCAATCTCTCAGAAAGCTTCTCTCTAGTTATTAAGTGAGGATGTTTCCTTTTTCACCATGGGCCCCTATGGGCTCCCAAATATCACTTTCCAGATTCCACGAATAGAGTGTAAGCAATCTGCTTCCTGAAGTCTAAGTTATAAGTCTGTGAGATGAACTCATAGATCAAAAAGAAGTTTCTCAAAAAGCTTCTTTCACGTTTTGAACCGATTAAATTTCCTTTATCAGCGTAGACCTCAATGCGATACAAAGAAGCCCTTCTCAGATTATTCAAAGACAGTGTTAATGTACTGGTCCCGGAAACATAAGTGTAACTTTGTGAGATGAATTCACACATCACCATGAAGTTTCTAAGAAAGCTTCTTTCTAGTTTTCATCTGAGGATATTTCCTTTGTCACCGTAAGCTTCATTGCTTTAAGAAGTATCCCATTGCGGATTAACAGAAAACTTAGTTAGCAAACTGATCACTGAAGTGAAACGGTTAACTCCGTGAGTTGCATTCACTCCTGGCAATGCAGTTTCTCAGAAGGCTTCTTTCAAGGTTAGATCTCAGGATATTTCCTTTTTCACCATAGCCCTCAATGAGCTCCCAAGCATAACTTTGCAGAATCCACGACAACAGTGTTAGCAAACTGTTCCAAGAAGGGAAGGGTGGAACTCTGTGTGATGAAGTCACACATCAGAAAGCAATCTCTGAGAAAGCTTCTCTATAGTTATTATGTGAGGATATTTCCTTTTCACCGTGGGCCCCTATGGGCTCCCAAATATCACTTTCCAGATTCCACGAAGAGAGTGTTCGCCAACTGCTTCCTGAAGTCTAAGGTATACGTCTGTGAGATGAACTCACAGATCAGAAAGAAGTTTCTCAGAAAGCTTCTTTCACGTTTTGAACAGATGAAATTTCCTTTATCGGCGTAGGCCTCAATGCGATCGAAGGAAGCCCTTCTCAGGTTCCTCAAAGACAGTGTCAACGGACTGCTCCACGAAACATAAGTGTAACTAAGTGAGATGAATTCACACATCACCCAGAAATTTCTAAGAAAGCTTCTTTCTAGTTTTCATTTGTGGATATTTCCTATGTCACCGTAAGGATCATTGCGCTATGAAGTATCTAAATGCAGATTTCCAGAAAAATGTGTTAACAAACTAATCACTGAAGAGAAATTTGTAACTCTATGAGTTGCATTTACGCATGGCAATGCAGTATCTCAGAAAGCTTCTCTTCAGTTATTATGTGAGGATATTCCCTTTTCACCATATCCTTCAATGAGCTCCCAAATATAACTTTGCAGAATGCACGACAACAGTGTTAGCAATCTCTTCCAAGAAGGGAAGGGTGGAAGTCGGTGTGATGAAGTCACACATCAGAAAGCTATCTCTCAGACAGCTTCTCTCTAGTTATTATGTGAGGATATTCCCTTTTTCACCAAGGGCCCCAAGGGCTCCCAAATATCACTTTCCAGAATCCACGAAAACAGTGTTCGCAAACTGCTTCCTGAAGTCTAAGTTATAATTCTGTGAGATAAACATACAGATCAGAAAGAAGTTTCTCAGAAAGCTTCTTTCACGTTATGAAGCTATGAAATTTCCTTTATCAGCCTAGGCCTCATTGCGATCCAAGGAAGCCCTTCTCAGGTTCCTCAAAGACAGTGTTAATGGACTGCTCCACGACACATAAGTGTAACTCTGTGAGATGAATTCACAAATCACCAAGAAATTTCTAAGAAGGCTTCTTTCTCGTTTTCATCTGAGGATATTTCCTTTGTCACCGAAAGCTTCGTTGCGCTAAGAGGTATCCCATTGCAGATTTCCAGAAAACTTAGTTAGCAATCTAATCACTGAAGAGAAATGTGTAACTCTGTGAGTTGCTTTCACTCATGGCAATGCAGTTTCTCAGAAGACTTCTTTCCAGTTTTGATCTGAGGATATTACTTTTTTCACCGTAGCCCTCAATGAGCTCCCAAATACACCTCTGCAGAATCCACGACAACAGTGTTAGCAAACTGTTTCAAGAAGCGAAGGGTGGAAGTCTGTTTGATGAAGTCACACATCAGAAAGCAATCTCTCAGAAAGCTTCTCTCTAGTTACTATGTGAGATTATTTCCTTTTTCACCATGGGCCCCTATGGGCTCCGAAATATCACATTCCAGTTTACACGAAAATAGTGTTAGCAAACTGCATCCTGAAGTCTAAGTTATAAGTCTGTGAGATGAACTCACAGATCAGAAAGAAATTTCTCAGAAGGTTTCTTTCACGTTTTGAGCAGATGAAATTTCCTTTATCAGCGTAGGCCTCAATGTGATCCAAGGAAGCCTTCCCAGGTTCCTCAAAGACAGTGTTAATGGACTGCTCCACGAAAAATAAGTGTAACTCTGTGAGATGAATTCAAACATCACCAAGAAGTTTCTACGAAGGCATCTTTCTAGTTTTCATCTGTGGATATTTCCTTTGTCACCGTAAGGTTCATTGCGCTATGAAGTATCTAATTGCAGATTTCCAGAAAACTCTGTTAGCAAACTGATCACTGAAGAGAAGCGTGTAACTCTGTGAGTTGCATTCACACATGGCAATGCAGTTTCTCAGAAAGCTTCTCTTTAGTTATTATGTGAGGATATTTCCTTTTTCACCATAGCCCTCAATGAGCTCCCAAATATATCCCTGAAGCATCCACGAAAACAATGTTAGCAAAGTGTTCCAAGAAGGGAAGTGTGGAAATCTGGGTGATGAAGTCACACATCAGAAAGCAATCTCTCAGAAAGCTTCTCTCTAGTTATTATATGAGATTATTACCTTTTTCATGATGGGCCCTGATGGGATCCCAAATATCACTTTCCAGAATCCACGAAAAGAGTGTTGGCAAACTGGTTCCTAAAGTCTCTGTTACAAGTTTGTGAGATGAACTCACAGATCAGATAGAAGTTTCTCACATAGCTTCTTTCACGTTTTGAAAGGATGAAATTTCCGTCATCAGCGTAGGCCTCAAAGTGATCCAAGGAAGCCCTTCTCAGGTTCCTCAAAGACAGTGTTAATGGACTGCTCCACGAACCGTAAGTGTAATTCGGTGAGATGAATTCACACATCACCAAGAAGTTTCTAAACAAGCTTCTTTCTAGTTTTCATCTGTGGATATTTCTTTGTCATAGTAAGGTTCATTGTGCTATGAAGTATCTAATTACAGAATTCCAGAAATCTGTGTTAACAAACTGATCACTGAAGAGAAACGTGTAACTCTGTGAGTTGCATTCACACATGGCAACGCAGTTTCACAGAAACCTTCTCTTTAGTTATTATGTGAGGATATTTCCTTTTTCACCATGGGATGCTATTGTCTCCCAAATTTCACTTTGCAGATTCCACGAAAAGAGTGTTCGCAAACTGCTTCCTGAGTCTAAGTTATAAGTCTGTGAGATGAACTCACAGATCAGAAAGAAGTTTCTCAGAAAGCTTCTTTCACGTTTTGAACTGATGAAATTTCCTTTATCAGCGTAGGCCTCAATGCGATCCAAAGAAGCCCTTCTCAGTTTCCTCAAAGACAGTGTTAATGGACTGCTCCACGAAACATAAGTGTAACTCTGTGAGATGAACTCACACATCAACAAGAAGTTTCTAAGGAAGCTTCTTTCTAGTTTTCATCTCAGGATATTTCCTTTGTCACCATAATCTTCATTGCGCTAAGAGGTATCCCATTGCAGATTTCCAGAAAACTAAGTTAGCAAACTGATCACTGAAGAGAAACCTGTAACTCTGTGAGTTGCTTTCACTCATGGCAATGCAGTTTCTCAGAAGGCTTCTTTCCAGTTTTGATCTGAGGATATTTCCTTTTTCACCATAGCCCTCAATGAGCTCCCAAATATAACTTTGCCGAATCCACGACCACAGCGTTAGCAAACTGTTCCAAGAAGGGAAGGGTGGAACTCTGTGTGATGAAGTCACACATCAGGAAGCAATCTCTCAGAAAGCGTCTCTCTAGTTATTATGTGAGGATGTAATTTTTTCACCATGGGCCCCTATGGGCTCCCAAATATCACTTTCCAACAACCACGAAAAGAGTGTTCGCAAACTGCTTCCTGAATTCTAAGTTATAAGTGTGAGAGATGAACTCACATATCAGAAAGAAGTTTCTCAAAAAGGTTCTTTCACGTTTTGAACTGACGAAATTTCCTTTATCAGCGTAGGCCTCAATGCGATCCAAAGAAGCCTTTCTCAGGTTCCTCAAAGACAGTGTTAATGGACTGCTCCACGAATCATAAGTGTAACTGTGTGAGATAAATTCACACATCACCAAGAAGTTTCTAAGAAAGCTTCTTTCTTGTTTTCATCTGAGGATATTTCCTTTGTCACCGTAAGCTTCATGCGCTAGGAGGTATCCCATTGCAGATTTCTAGAAAACTTAGTTAGCAAACTGATCACTGAAGAGAAACGTGTAACTCTGTGAGTTGCATTTGCTCATGGCAATGCAGTTTCTCTGAAGGCTTCGTTCCAGTTTTGATATGAGGATATTTCCTTCTTCACCATCGCCCTCAATGAGCTCCCAAATACGACTTTCCAGAATCCACGACAACAGTGTTAGGAAACTGTTCCAAGAAGGGAAGGGTGGAAATCTGTGTGATGAAGTCACACATCAGAAAGCAATCTCTCAGAAATCTTCTCTCTTGTTATTATGTGAGGATATTTCCTTTTTCAACCTGGGCCCCTATAGGCTCCCATATATCACTTTCCAGATTCCACGAAAACAGAGTTAGCAAACTGCTTCCTGACGTCTAAGTTATAAGTCTGTGAGATGAACTCACAGATCAGAAAGGAGTTTCTCAGAAAACTTCTTTCACGTTTTGAACCGATGAATTTTCCGATATCAGCATAGGCCACAATGCGATCCAAAGAAGCCCTTCTCTGATTACTCAAAGACAGTGTTAATGGACTGATCCACGAAACATAAGTGTAACTCTGTGAGATGAATTCACACATCACCAAGAAGTTTCCAAGAAAGCTTGTTTCTAGTTTTCACCATTGGATATTTCCTTTGCAACCATAAGGTTCATAGTGCTATGAAGTATCTATTTGCAGATTTCCAAAAAACTCTGTTAACAAACTGATCACTCAAGAGAAACGTGTAACTCGGTGAGTTGCATTCACACATGGCAATGCAGTTTCTCAGAAAGTTCTCTTTAATTATTATGTGACGATATTTCCTTTTTCACCATAGCCCTCAATGAGATCCCAAATATACCTCTGCAGAATCGACGACAACATTGTTAGCAAACTGTTCTATAAAGGGAAGGGTGGAACTCTGTGTGATGAAGTAACACATGAGAAAGCAATCTCTCAGAAGGCTTCTCTCTAGTAATTATGTGAGGATATTTCCTTTTTCACCATGGGCCCCTATGGGCTCCCATATATCACCTTACAGATTCCACGAAAAGAGTGTTAGCAAACTGCTTCCTGAAGTCTAAGTTATAAGTCTGTGAGACGAAGTCACAGATAAGAAAAAAGTTTCTCAGAAAGCTTCTTTCATGTTTTGAACCGATGAAATTTCCTTTATCATCGTAGGCCTCAATGCGATCCAAAGAAGCCCTTCTCAGGTTCCTCAAAGACAGTGTTAATGGACTGCTCCACGAAACATAAGTGTAACTTTGTGAGGTGAATTCACACACCACTAATAAGTTTCTAAGAAAGCTTCTTTCTAGATTTCATCTGAGGATATTTCCTTTGGCACCGTAAGCTTCATGCGCTAGGAGGTATCCCATTGCAGATTTCTAGAAAACTTAGTTAGCAAACTGATCACTGAAGAGAAACGTGTAACTCTGTGAGTTGCATTCACTCATGGCAATGCAGTTTCTCAGAAGGCTTCTTTCCAGTTTTGATATGAGGATATTTCCTTTTTCAACATAGCCCTCAATGAGCTCCCAAATATACCTCTGCAGAATACACGCCACCAGGGTTAGCAAACTGTTCCAAGAAGGGAAGGGTGGAACTCTGTTTGATGAAGTCACACATCAGAAAGCAATCTCTCAGAAAGCTTCTCTCTAGTTATTATGTGAGGATATTTCCTTTTTCACCATGGGACCCTATGGGCTCCCAAATAACACTTTCCAGATTCCACGAAAAGAGTGTTAGCAACCTACATCCTGAAGTCTAAGTCATAAGTCTGTGAGATGAACTCGCAGATCAGAAAGAAGTTTCTCAGAAAGCTTCTTTCACGTTTTGAACGGATGAAATGTCCTTCATCAGCGTAGGCCTCAATGCGATTAAAATAAGCCCTTCCCAGTTTCCTCAAAGACAGTGTTAATGGACTGCACCACGAAACATAAGTTTAACACTGTGAGATGAATTCACACATCACCAAGAAGTTTCCAAGAAAGCTTCTTTCTAGTTTTCACCTGTGGATATTTCCTGTGTCACCGTAAGGTTCATTGCACTATGAAGTATCTAATTGCAGATTTCCAGAAAACTGTGTTAACAAACTGATCTCTGAAGAGAAACGCATAACTCTGTGAGTTGCATTCACACATGGCAACGCAGTTTCTCAGAAAGCTTCTCTTTAATTATAATGTGAGGATATTTCCTTTTTCACATAGCCCTCAATGAGCTCAAAAATATTCCTTTGCATAATCCACGACAACATTGTTAGCAAACTGTTCTATAAAGGGAAGGGTGGAACTCTGTGTGATGAAGTCACACATCAGAAAGCAATCTCTCAGAAAGCTTCTCTCGAGTTATTATGTGAGGATATTTCCTTTTTCACCATGGCCCCCAAAGGGCTCCTAAATATCACTTCCCGGATTCCACGAAAAGAGTCTTAGCAAACTGCTTCCTGATGTCTAAGTTATAAGTCTGTGAGATGAACTCACAGATCAGTAAGAAGTTTCTCAGAAAGCTTTTTTCACGTTTTGAACGGATGAAATTTCCTTTATCAGCGTAGGCCTCAATGCGATCCAAAGAAGCCTTTCTCAGGTTCCTCAAAGACAGTGTTAATGGAATGCTCCACGAAAGATAAGGGAAACTTTGTGAGATGAATTCACACATCAACAGGAAGTTTCTAAGGAAGCTTCTCTCTAGTTTTCATCTGAGGATATTTCCGTTGTCACCGTAAGCTTCATTGCGATAAGAGGTATTCCGTTGCAGATTTCCAGAAAACGTAGTTAGCAAACTGATCACTGAAGAGAAACATGTAACTCTGTGAGTTGCATTCACTCATGGCAATGCAGTTTCTCAGAAAGCTTCTCTTCAGTTATTATGTGAGGATATTTCCTTTTTCACAATACCCCTCAATGACCTCCCAAATATACCTCTGCAGAATCCACGACCACAGCGTTAGCAAACTGTTCCAAGAAGGGAAGGGTGGAACTCTGTGTGATGAAGTCACACATCAGAAAGCAATCTCTCAGAAAGTTTCTCTCTAGTTATTATGTGAGATTATTTCCTTTTTCCCCAAGGGACCCTATGGGCGACCAAATGCCACCTTCCAGAATCCACGAAAGGAATTTTCGCAAACTGCTTCCTGAAGTGTAAGTTATAATTCTGTGAGATGAACTCACAGATCAGAAATATGTTTCTCAGAAAGGTTCTTTCACGTTTTGAATGGAAGACATTTCCTTTATCAGCGTAGGCCACAATTGGATCCGAGGAAGCCCTTCTCAGGTTCCTGAAAGACAGTGTTAATGGACTGCTCCATGAAATATAAATGTAACTCTGTGAGATGAATTCACACATCACCAAGAAGTTTCTAAGAAAGCTTCTTTCCAGTTTTCCTCTGTGGATATTTCCTTTGTCACCGTAAGGTTCATTGTGCTATGAAGTATCTAATTGCAGATTTCCAGAAAACTGTGTTAACAAACTGATCACTGAAGAGAAACGTGTAACTCTGTGAGGTGCATTCACACATGGCAATGCAGTTTCTCAGAAAGCTTCTCTTTAGTTATTATGTGAGGATACTTCCTTTTTCACCATGGGCCCCTATGGGCTCCCAAATATCACTTTCCAGATTCCACGAAAAGAGTGTTAGCAAACTGCTTCCTGAAGTCTAAGTTATAAGTCTGTGAGATGAACTCACAGATGAGAAAGAAGTTTCTCAGAAAGCTTCTTTCACGTATTGAACGGTTGAAATTTCCTTCATCAGCGTAGACCTCAATGCGATCCAAGGAAGCCCTTCTCAGGTTGCTCAAAGACAGTGTTAATGGACTGCTCCACGAAACATAAGTGTAACTCTGTGAGATAAATTCACACATGACCAAGAAGTTTCTAAGAAAGCTTCTTTCTTGTTTTCATCTGTGGATATTTCCTATGTCACTGTAAGGTTCATTGTGCTAGGAAGTATCTAATTGCAGATTTCCAGAAAACTGTGTTGACAGACTGATCACTGAAGAGAAACTTGTAACTCTGTGAGGTGCATTCACACATGGCAATGCAGTTTCTCAGAAAGCTTCTCTTTAGTTATTATATGAGGATATTTCCTTTTTCACCATAGCCCTCAAAGAGCTCCCAAATATACCTTTGCAGAATCCAAACAACAGTGTTAGCAAACTGTTCAAAGAAGGGAAGGGTGGAACTCCGTGTGATGAAGTCACACAACAGAAAGCAATCTCTCAGAAAGCTTCTGTCTAGTTGTTATGTAGGGATATTTCCTTTTTCACGAGGGGCCCCTATGGGCTCCCAAATATCACTTTCCGGATTCCACGAAAAAGTGTTAGAAACTCTTCAAGAAGGGAAGGGTGGAACTCTGTGTGATGAAGTCACACATCAGAAAGCAATCTCTCAGAAAGCTTCTGTCTAGTTGTTATGTAGGGATATTTCCTTTTTCACGAGGGGCCCCTATGGGCTCCCAAATATCACTTTCCAGATTCCACGAAAAGAGTGTTAGCAAACTGCTCCCTGAAGTCTAAGTTAGAAGTCTGTGAGATGAACTCACAGATCAGAAAGAAGTTTTCTCAGAAAGCTTCTTTCACGTTTTGAACGGTTGAAATTTCCTTCATCAGCGGAGGCCTCAATGCGATCCAAGGAAGCCCTTCTCAGGTTGCTCAAAGACAGTGTTAATGGTCTGCTCCATGAAACATAAATGTAACTCTGTGAGATGAATTCACACATCACCAAGAAGTTTCTAAGAAAGCTTTTTCCAATTTTCCTCTGTGGATATTTCATTTGTCACCGTAAGGTTCATTGCGCTATGAAGTATCTAATTGCAGATTTCCAGAAAACTGTGTTAACAAACTGATCACTGAAGAGAAACGTGTAACTCTGTGAGGTGCATTCACACATGGCAATGCAGTTTCTCAGAAAGCTTCTCTTTAGTTATTCTGTGAGGATACTTCCTTTTTCACCATGGGCCCCTATGGGCTCCCAAATATCACTTTCCATATTCCACGAAAAGAGTGTTAGCAAACTGCTTCCTGAAGTCTAAGTTATAAGTCTGTGAGATGAACTCACAGATCAGAAAGAAGTTTCTCAGAAAGCTTCTTTCACGTTTTGAACGGTTGAAATTTCCTTCCTCAGCGTAGGACTCAATGCGATCCAAGGAAGCCCTTCTCAGGTTGCTCAAAGACAGTGTTAATGGACTGCTCCACGAACCATAAGTGTAACTCTGTGAGATGAATTCACACATCACCAAGACGTTTCTAAGAAAGCTTCTACCTTGTTTTCATCTGTGGATATTTCCTATGTCACAGTAAGTTTCATTGTGCTATGGAGTATCTAATTGTAGATTTCCAGAAAACTGTGTTGACAGACTGATCACTGAAGAGAAACGTGTAACTCTGTGAGGTGCATTCACACATGGCAATGCAGGTTCTCAGAAAGCTTCTCTTACTTGTTATGTGAGGATATTTCCTTTTTCCCCATAGCCCTCAAAGAGCTCCCAAATATACCTTTGCAGAATCCAAACAACAGTGTTAGCAAACTGTTCAAAGAAGGGAAGGGTGGAACTCCGTGTGATGAAGTCACACATCAGAAAGCAATCTCTAAGAAAGTTTCTCTCTAGTTGTTATGTAGGGATATTTCCTTTTTCACCACGGGCCCCTATGGGTTCCCAAATATCACCTTCCAGATTCCACGAAAAGAGTGTTAGCAAACTGCTTCCTGAAGTCTAAGTTATAAGTCTGTGAGATGAAACCACAGATCAGAAAGAAGTTTCTCAGAAAGCTTCTTTCACGTTTTGAACGGTTGAAATTTCCTTCAGCAGCGGAGGACTCAATGCGATCCAAGGAAGCCGTTCTCAGGTTGCTCAAAGACAGTGTTAATGGACTGCTCCACGAAACATAAATGTAACTCTGTGAGATGAATTCACACATCACCAAGAAGTTTCTAAGAAAGCTTCTTTCCAGTTTTCCTCTGTGGATATTTCCTTTATCACCGTAAGGTTCACTGCGCTATGAAGTATCTAATTGCAGATTTCCAGAAAACTGTGTTAACAAACTGATCACTGAAGAGAAACGTGTAACTCTGTGAGGTGCATTCACACATGGCAATGCAGTTTCTCAGAAAGCTTCTCTTTAGTTATTATGTGAGGATACTTCCTTTTTCACCATGGGCCCCTATGGGCTCCCAAATATCACTTTCCAGATTCCACGAAAAGAGTGTTAGCAAACTGCTTCCTGAAGTCTAAGTTATAAGTCTGTGAGAAGAACTCACAGATCAGAAAGAAGTTTCTCAGAAAGCTTCTTTCACGTTTGAACAGTTGAAATTTCCGTCATCAGCGTAGGACTCAATGAGATCCAAGGAAGCCCTTCTCAGGTTGCTCAAAGACAGTGTTAATGGACTGCTCCACGAAACATAAGTGTAAACTCTGTGAGTGAATTCACACATCACCAAGAAGTTTCCAAGAAAGCTTGTTCTAGTTTCACCATTGGATATTTCCTTTGCAACCATAAGGTTCATAGTGCTATGAAGTATCTATTTGCAGATTTCCAAAAAACTCTGTTAACAACTGATCACTCAAGAGAAACGTGGTAACTCGGTGAGTTGCATTCACACATGGCAATGCAGTTTCTTCAGAAAGTTCTCTTTATTATTATGTGACGATATTCCTTTTCACCATAGCCCTCAATGAGATCCCAAATATACCTCTGCAGAATCGACGACAACATTGTTAGCAAACTGTTCTATAAAGGGAAGGGTGGAACTCTGTGTGATGAAGTAACACATGAGAAAGCAATCTCTCAGAAGGCTTCTCTCTAGTAATTATGTGAGGATATTTCCTTTTTCACCATGGGCCCCTATGGGCTCCCATATATCACCTTACAGATTCCACGAAAAGAGTGTTAGCAAACTGCTTCCTGAAGTCTAAGTTATAAGTCTGTGAGACGAAGTCACAGATAAGAAAAAAGTTTCTCAGAAAGCTTCTTTCATGTTTTGAACCGATGAAATTTCCTTTATCATCGTAGGCCTCAATGCGATCCAAAGAAGCCCTTCTCAGGTTCCTCAAAGACAGTGTTAATGGACTGCTCCACGAACATAAGTGTAACTTTGTGAGGTGAATTCACACACCACTAATAAGTTTCTAAGAAAGCTTCTTTCTAGATTTCATCTGAGGATATTTCCTTTGGCACCGTAAGCTTCATGCGCTAGGAGGTATCCCATTGCAGATTTCTAGAAAACTTAGTTAGCAAACTGATCACTGAAGAGAAACGTGTAACTCTGTGAGTTGCATTCACACATGGCAATGCAGTTTCTCAGAAAGCTTCTCTTTCAGTTGATTATGTGAGGATATTTCCTTTTTCACCATAGCCCTCAATGAGCTCCCAAATATACCTTTGCAGAATCCACGACAACAGTGTTAGCAAACTGTTCCAAGAAGGGAAGGGTGGAACTCCTGTGTGATGAAGTCACACATCAGAAAGCAATCTCTCAGAAAGCTTCTCTCTAGTTATTATGTAGGATATTTCCTTTTTCACCACTGGGCCCCTATGGGCTTCCCAAATATCACCTTTCCAGATTCCACGAAAAGAGTGTTAGCAAACTGCTTCCTGAAGTCTAAGTTATAAGTCTGTGAGATGAACTCACAGATCAGAAAGAAGTTTCTCAGAAAGCTTCTTTCACGTTTTGAACGGATTGAAATTTCCTTCATCAGCGTAGGCCTCAATGCGATTCAAAGAAGCCCTTCTCAGTTTCCTCAAAGACAGTGTTAATGGACTGCTCCACGAAACATAAGTTTAACATCTGTGAGATGAATTCACACATCACCAAGAAGTTTCCAAGAAAGCTTCTTTCTAGCTTTTCACCTGTGGATATTTCCTGTGTCACCGTAAGTTTCATTGCACTATGAAGTATCTAATTGCAGATTTCCAGAAAACTGTCGTTAACAAACTGATCTCTGAAGAGAAACTGCATAACTCTGTGAGTTGCATTCACACATGGCAACGCAGTTTCTCAGAAAGCTCTCTTTACTTATTATGTGAGGATATTTCCTTTTTCACATAGCCCTCAATGAGCTCCAAATATATTCCTTTGCATAATCCACGACAACATTGTTAGCAAACTGTTCTAAAAGGGAAGGGTGGAACTCTGTGTGATGAAGTCACACATCAGAAAGCAATCTCTCAGAATGCTTCTCTCGAGTTATTATGTGAGGATATTTCCTTTTTCACCATGGCCCCAAATGGGCTCCCTAAATATCACTTCCTGGATTCCACGAAAAGAGTGTTAGCAAACTGCTTCCTGAAGTCTAAGTTATAAGTCTGTGAGATGAACTCACAGATCAGAAAGAAGTTTCTCAGAAAGCTTCTTTCACGTTTTGAACGGATTGAAATTTCCTTCATCAGCGTAGGCCTCAATGCGATCCAAAGAAGCCCTTCTCAGGTTCCTCAAAGACAGTGTTAATGGACTGCTCCACGAAACATAAGTGTAACTCTGTGAGATGAATTCACACATCACCAAGAAGTTTCTAAGAAGCTTCTTTCTAGTTTTCATCTGTGGATATTTCCTTTGTCACCAGTAAGTTTCATTGCGCTATGAAGTATTCTAATTGCAGATTTCCAGAAAACTGTAGTTACAAACTGATCACTGAAGAGAAACGTGTAACTCTGTGAGTTGCATTCACACATGGCAATGCAGTTTCTCAGAAAGCTTCTCTTTAGTTATTATGTGAGGATATTTCCTTTTTCACCATAGCCCTCAATGAGCTCCCAAATATACCTCTGCAGAATCCACGACCACAGCGTTAGCAAACTGTTCCAAGAAGGGAAGGGTGGAACTCTGTGTGATGAAGTCACACATCAGAAAGCAATCTCTCAGAAAGTTTCTCTCTAGTTATTATGTGAGATTATTTCCTTTTTCCCCAAGGGACCCTATGGGCGACCAAATGCCACCTTCCAGAATCCACGAAAGGTATTTTCGCAAACTGCTTCCTGAAGTGTAAGTTATAATTCTGTGAGATGAACTCACAGATCAGAAATATGTTTCTCAGAAAGGTTCTTTCACGTTTTGAATGGAAGACATTTCCTTTATCAGCGTAGGCCACAATTGGATCCGAGGAAGCCCTTCTCAGGTTCCTGAAAGACAGTGTTAATGGACTGCTCCATGAAATATAAATGTAACTCTGTGAGATGAATTCACACATCACCAAGAAGTTTCTAAGAAAGCTTCTTTCCAGTTTTCCTCTGTGGATATTTCCTTTGTCACCGTAAGGTTCATTGTGCTATGAAGTATCTAATTGCAGATTTCCAGAAAACTGTGTTAACAAACTGATCACTGAAGAGAAACGTGTAACTCTGTGAGGTGCATTCACACATGGCAATGCAGTTTCTCAGAAAGCTTCTCTTTAGTTATTATGTGAGGATACTTCCTTTTTCACCATGGGCCCCTATGGGCTCCCAAATATCACTTTCCAGATTCCACGAAAAGAGTGTTAGGCAAACTGCTTCCTGAAGTCTAAGTTATAAGTCTGTGAGATGAACTCACAGATCAGAAAGAAGTTTCTCAGAAAGCTTCTTTCACGTTTTGAACGGTTGAAATTTCCTTCATCAGCGTAGACCTCAATGCGATCCAAGGAAGCCCTTCTCAGGTTGCTCAAAGACAGTGTTAATGGACTGCTCCACGAAACATAAGTGTAACTCTGTGAGATAAATTCACACATCACCAAGAAGTTTCTAAGAAAGCTTCTTTCTTGTTTTCATCTGTGGATATTTCCTATGTCACCGTAAGGTTCATTTTGCTAGGAAGTAATCTAATTGCAGATTTCCAAAAACTGTGTTGACAGACTGAGCACTGAAGGAAACTTGTAACTCTGTGAGGTGCATTCACACATGGCAATGCAGTTTCTCAGAAAGTTTCTCTTTAGTTGTTATGTGAGGATATTTCCTTTTTCCCCATAGCCCTCAAAGAGCTCCCAAATATACCTTTGCAGAATCCAAACAACAGTGTTAGCAAACGTCAAGAAGGGGAAGTGGTTGGAACTCGGTGATGGAATTTCCTTTTTCAAGTCCAATATCACTTCCATTCCACGAAAACAGGTACTCTTCAGAGAAGTTCTCACAAAAAAGCAATCTCGTCTGTCTAGTTGTTATGTAGGGATATTTCCTTTTTCACGAGGGGCCCCTATGGGCTCCCAAATATCACGTTCCAGATTCCACGAAAAGAGTGTTAGCAAACTGCTTCCTGAAGTCTAAGTTAGAAGTCTGTGAGATGAACTCACAGATCAGAAAGAAGTTTCTCAGAAAGCTTCTTTCACGTTTTGAACGGTTGAAATTTCCTTCATCAGCGGAGGCCTCAATGCGATCCAAGGAAGCCCTTCTCAGGTTGCTCAAAGACAGTGTTAATGGTCTGCTCCATGAAACATAAATGTAACTCTGTGAGATGAATTCACACATCACCAAGAAGTTTCTAAGAAAGCTTTTTCCAATTTTCCTCTGTGGATATTTCATTTGTCACCGTAAGGTTCATTGCGCTATGAAGTATCTAATTGCAGATTTACAGAAAACTGTGTTAACAAACTGATCACTGAAGAGAAACGTGTAACTCTGTGAGGTGCATTCACACATGGCAATGCAGTTTCTCAGAAAGCTTCTCTTTAGTTATTCTGTGAGGATACTTCCTTTTTCACCATGGACCCCTATGGGCTCCCAAATATCACTTTCCATATTCCACGAAAAGAGTGTTAGCAAACTGCTTCCTGAAGTCTAAGTTATAAGTCTGTGAGATGAACTCACAGATCAGAAGAAGTTTCTCAGAAAGCTTCTTTCACGTTTTGAACGGTTTGAAATTTCCTTCCTCAGCGTAGGACTCAATGCGATCCAAGGAAGCCCCTTCTCAGGTTGCTCAAAGACAGTGTTAATGGACTGCTGCACGAACCATAAGTGTAACTCTGTGAGATGAATTCACACATCACCAAGACGTTTCTAAGAAAGCTTCTACCCTTGTTTTCATCTGTGGATATTTCCTATGTCACAGTAAGTTTCATTGTGCTATGGAGTATCTAATTGTAGATTTCCAGAAAACTGTGTTGACAGCTGATCACTGAAGAGAACGTGTAACTCTGTGAGGTGCATTCACACATGGCAATGCAGGTTCTCAGAAAGCTTCTCTTTAGTTGTTATGTGAGGATATTTCCTTTTTCCCCATAGCCCTCAAAGAGCTCCCAAATATACCTTTGCAGAATCCAAACAACAGTGTTAGCAAACAGTTCCAAGAAGGGAAGGGTGGAACTCCGTGTGATGAAGTCACACATCAGAAAGCAATCTCTAAGAAAGCTTCTCTCTAGTTGTTATGTAGGGATATTTCCTTTTTCACCACGGGCCCCTATGGGTTCCCAAATATCACCTTCCAGATTCCACGAAAAGAGTGTTAGCAAACTGCTTCCTGAAGTCTAAGTTATAAGTCTGTGAGATGAACCACAGATCAGAAAGAAGTTTCTCAGAAAGCTTCTTTCACGTTTTGAACGGTTGAAATTTCCTTCAGCAGCGGAGGACTCAATGCGATCCAAGGAAGCCGTTCTCAGGTTGCCTCAAAGACAGTGTTAATGGACTGCTCCACGAAACATAAATGTAACTCTGTGAGATGAATTCACACATCACCAAGAAGTTTCTAAGAAAGCTTCTTTCCAGTTTTCCTCTGTGGATATTTCCTTTATCACCGTAAGGTTCACTGCGCTATGAAGTATCTAATTGCAGATTTCCAGAAAACTGTGTTAACAAACTGATCACTGAAGAGAAACGTGTAACTCTGTGAGGTGCATTCACACATGGCAATGCAGTTTCTCAGAAAGCTTCTCTTTAGTTATTATGTGAGGATACTTCCTTTTTCACCATGGGCCCCTATGGGCTCCCAAATATCACTTTCCAGATTCACGAAAAGAGTGTTAGCAAACTGCTTCCTGAAGTCTAAGTTATAAGTCTGTGAGATGAACTCACAGATCAGAAAGAAGTTTCTCAGAAAGCTTCTTTCACGTTTTGAACAGTTGAAATTTCCGTCATCAGCGTAGGACTCAATGAGATCCAAGGAAGCCCTTCTCAGGTTGCTCAAAGACAGTGTTTAATGGACTGCTCCACGAAACCATAAGTGTAACTCTGTGAGATGAATTCACACATCACCAAGAAGTTTCTAAGAAAGCTTCTACCTTGTTTTCATCTGTGGATATTTCCTATGTCACCGTAAGTTTCATTGTGCTATGGAGTATCTAATTGTAGATTTCCAGAAAACTGTGTTACAGACTGATCACTGAAGAGAAACGTGTAACTCTGTGAGTTGCATTCACACATGGCAATGCAGTTTCTCAGAAAGCTTCTCTTTAGTTGTTATGTGAGGATATTTCCTTTTTCCCATAGCCCTCAATGAGCTCCCAAATATACCTTTGCAGAATCCAAACAACAGTGTTAGCAAACAGTTCCAAGAAGGGAAGGGTGGAACTCCGTGTGATGAAGTCACACATCAGAAAGCAATCTCTAAGAAAGCTTCTCTCTAGTTGTTATGTAGGGATATTTCCTTTTTCACACGGGCCCCTATGGGTTCCCAAATATCACCTTCCAGATTCCACGAAAAGAGTGTTAGCAAACTGCTTCCTGAAGTCTAAGTTATAAGTCTGTGAGATGAAACCACAGATCAGAAAGAAGTTTCTCAGAAAGCTTCTTTCACGTTTTGAACAGATGAAATTTCCTTCATCAGCGTTAGGCCTCATGCGATCAAGAAGCCCTTCTCAGGTTCCTCAAAGACAGTGCTAAGGACTGCTCCACGAAACATAAGGTAATCTTGTGAGATGAATTCAACCACATCACCAAGAAGTTTCCAAGAAAGGCTCCTTTCTAGCTTTCACTGGGTAATTTCTTTGTCACCATAAGTTTCATTGCGCTATGAAGTATTTAATTGCAGAATTCCAGAAAACTCCATTAACAAACTGATCACTGAAGAGAAACGTGTGTAACTCTGTGAAGTTGCATTCACACATGGCAACGCAGTTTCTCAGAAAGATTTCTCTTTAGTTATTATGTAAGGATATTTCCTTTTTCACCATAGCCCTCAATGAGCTCCCCAAATATAAGTCTACAGAATCCACGCCAACAGTGTTCGCACAACTGTCCAGAAGGGAAGGGTGGAACTCTGTGTGATGAAGTCACACATCAGAAAGCAATCTCTCAGAAAGCTTCTCTCTAGTTATTATGTGAGGATATTTCCTTTTTCACCATGGGACCCTATGGGCTCCCAAATATCACTTTCCAGATTGCACGAAAGAGGTTTAGCAACCTACTTCCTGAAGTCTAAGTCATAAGTCTGTGAGATGAACTCGCAGATCAGAAAGAAGTTTCTCAGAAAGCTTCTTTCACGTTTTGAACGGATTGAAATGTCCTTCATCAGCATAGGCCTCAATGCCATTCAAAGAAGCCCTTCCCAGTTTCCTCAAAGACAGTGTTAATGGACTGCACCACGAAACATAAGTGTAACTCTGTGAGATGAAATCACACATCACCAAGAAGTTTCCAAGAAGCTTCTTTCTAGTTTTCACTGTGGATATTTCCTTTGTCACCATAAGGTTCATTGCGCTATGAAGTATACTAATTGCAGATTTCCAGAAAACTGTGTTAACAAACTGATCACTGAAGAGAAACGTGATAACTCTGTGAGTTGCATTCACACATGGCAACGCAGTTTCTCAGAAAGCTTCTCTTTAATTATATGTGAGGATATTTCCTTTTTCACATAGCCCTCAATGAGCTCAAAATATTCCTTTGCATAATCCACGACAACATTGTTAGCAAACTGTTCTATAAAGGGAAGGGTGGAACTCTGTGTGATGAAGTCACACATCAGAAAAGCAATCTCTCAGAAAGCTTCTCTCGAGTTATTATGTGAGGATATTTCCTTTTTCACCATGGCCCCCCAAAGGGCTCCTAAATATCACTTCCGGATTCCACGAAAAAGAGTCTTAGCAAACTTCTTCCTGATGTCTAAGTTATAAGTCTGTGAGATGAACTCACAGATCAGTAAAGAAGTTTCTCAGAAAGCTTTTTTCACGTTTTGAACGGATGAAATTTCCTTTATCAGCGTAGGCCTCAATGCGATCCAAAGAAGCCCTTTCTCAGGGTTCCTCAAAGACAGTGTTAATGGAATGCTCCACGAAAGATAAGGGAAACTTTGTGAGATGAATTCACACATCAACAGGAAGTTTCTAAGGAGCTTCTCTCTAGTTTCATCTGAGGATATTTCCGTTGTCACCGTAAGCTTCATTGCGATAAGAGGTATTCCGTTGCAGATTTCCAGAAAACGTAGTTAGCAAACTGATCACTGAAGAGAAACATGTAAACTCTGTGAGTTGCATTCACTCATGGCAAGTGCGTTTCTCAGAAAGCTTCTCTTCAGTTATTATGTGAGGATATTTCCTTTTTCACAATACCCCTCAATGACCTCCCAAATATACCTCTGCAGAATCCACGACCACAGCGTTAGCAAACTGTTCCAAGAAGGGAAGGGTGGAACTCTGTGTGATGAAGTCACACATCAGAAAGCAATCTCTCAGAAAGTTTCTCTCTAGTATTATGTGAGATTATTTCCTTTTTCCCCAAGGGACCCTATGGGCGACCAAATGCCACCTTCCAGAATCCCGAAAGGTATTTTCGCAAACTGCTTCCT
>NW_022144608.1:0-11816 GCF_007565055.1 Rhinopithecus roxellana
AGTTGTTATGTAGGGATATTTCCTTTTTCACCACGGGCCCCTATGGGTTCCCAAATATCACCTTCCAGATTCCACGAAAAGAGTGTTAGCAAACTGCTTCCTGAAGTCTAAGTTATAAGTCTGTGAGATGAACTCACAGATCAGAAAGAAGTTTCTCAGAAAGCTTCTTTCACGTTTGGAACTGTTGAAATGTCCTTCATCAGCGTAGGCCTTAATGCGATCCAAGGAAGCCCTTCTCAGGTTGCTCAAAGACAGTGTTAATGGACTGCTCCACGAACCATAAGTGTAACTCTGTGAGATGAATTCACACATCACCAAGAAGTTTCTAAGAAAGCTTCTTTCTTTTTCATCTGTGGATATTTCCTATGTCACCGTTAGGTTCATTGTGCTATGATATCTAATTTCAGATTTCCAGAAAAACTGTGTTGACAGACTATCACTGAGGACAACGTGTAACTCTCTGAGATGCATTCACACATGGCAATGCAGTTTCTCAGACAGCTTCTCTTTAGTTATTATGTGACATTCCTTTCTCCCCATAGCCCTCAAAGAGCTCCCAAATATACCTTTGCAGAATCCAAACAGTGTTAGCAAACTGTTCCAAGAAGGGAAGGGTGGAACTCAGTGTGATGAAGGCACACATCAGAAAGCAATCTCTCAGAAAGCTTCTCTCTAGTTGTTATGTAGGGATATTTCCTGTTTCACACATGGGCCCCTATGGGCTCCCAAATATCACTTTCCAGATTCCACGAAAAGAGTGTTAGCCAACTCCCTCCTGCAGTCTAAGTTATAAGTCTGTGCGATGAACTCACAGATCAGAAAGAAGTTTCTCAGAAAGCTTCTTTCACGTTTTGAACTGTTGAAATTTCCTTCATCAGCGTAGGCCTCAATGCGATCCAAGGAAGCCCTTCTCAGGTTGCTCAAAGACAGTGTTAATGGACTGCTCCACGAAACATAAATCTGTGAGATGAATTCACACATCACCAAGAAGTTTCTAAGAAAGCTTCTTTCCAGTTTTCCTCTGTGGATATTTCCTTTGTCACCGTAAGGTTCATTGTGCTATGAAGTATCTAACTGCAGTTTCCAGAAAACTGTGTTGAGAGACTGATCACTGACGAGAAACGTGTAACTCTGTGAGGAGCATTCACACATGGCAATGCAGTTTCTCATAAAGCTTCTCTTTAGTTATTATGTGAGGATACTTCCTTTTCACCATGGGCCCCTGTGGGCTCCGAAATATCACTTTCCAGATTCCACGAAAAGAGTGTTAGCAAACTGCTTCCTGAAGTCTAAGTTATGTCTGTGACATGAACTCACAGATCAGAAAGAAGTTTCTCAGAAAGCTTCTTTCACGTTTTGAACGGTTGAAATTTCCTTCATCAGCGTAGGCCTCAATGCGATCCAAGGAAACCCTTCTCAGGTTGCTCAAGGATAGTGTTAAAGGACTGCTCCACGAAACATAAATGTAACTCTGTGAGATGAATTCACACACACCAAGAAGTTTCTAAGAAAGCTTCTTTCCAGTTTTCCTCTGTGGATATTTCCTTTGTCACCGTAAGGTTCATTGTGCTATGAAGTATCTAATTGCAGATTTCCAGAAAACTGTGTTAACAAAATGATCACTGAAGAGAAACGTGTAACTCTGTGAGTGCATTCACATACGGCAATGCAGTTTCTCAGAAAGCTTCTCTTTAGTTACTATGTGAGGATACTTCCTTTTTCACCATAGCACTCAATGAGCTCCCAAATATACCTTTGCAGAATCCACGACAACAGTGTTAGCAAACTGTTCCAAGAAGGGAGCAGTGGAACTCTGTGTGATGAAGTCACACATCAGACAGCAATCTCTCAGAAAGCTTCTCTCTAGTTGTTATGTGAGGATATTTCCTTTTTCACCATGGGCCCCTATCGGCTCCGAAATATCACTTTGCAGAATCCACGAAAAGAGTGTAGCAAACTGCTTCCTGAAGTCTAAGTTATAAGTCTGTGAGATGAACTCACAGATCAGAAAGAAGTTTCTCAGAAAGCTTCTTTCACGTTATGAACGGTTGAAATGTCCTTCATCAGCGTAGGCCTCAATGCGATCCAAGGAAGCCCTTCTCAGGTTGCTCAAAGACAGTGTTAATATACTGCTCCACGAACCGTAAGTGTAACTCTGTGAGATGAATTCACACATCACCAAGAAGTTTCTAAGAAAGCTTCTTTCTTGTTTTCATCTGTGGATATTTCCTATGTCACCGTAAGGTTCATTGTGCTATGAAGTATCTAATTGCAGATTTCCAGAAAACTGTGCTGACAGACTGATCACTGAAGAGAAACGTGTAACTCTGTGAGGTTCATTCACCCATGGCAATGCAGTTTCTCAGAAAGCTTCTCTTTAGTTATTATGTGAGGATATTTCCTTTTTCCCCATAGCCCTCAAAGAGTTCCCAAATATACCTTTGCAGAATCCAAACAACAGTGTTAGCAAACTGTTCCAAGAAGGGAAGGGTGGAACTCTGTGTGATGAAGACACTTCAGAAAGCAATCTCTCAGAAAGCTTCTCTCGAGTTATTATGTGAGGATATTTCCTTTTTCACAATGGGCCCCAATGGACTCCCAATATCCCTTTGCAGATTCCACGAAAAGTCAGGTAGCAAGCTGCTTCATGAGGCCTAAGTTGTAACTCTGTGAGATGAATTCACAGATCACAAAGAAGTTTCTCAGAAAAATTCTTTCTCATTTTTATTGGAAGATATTTCCAATGGCCCCTTTGTTTTCCAAGGGATCCGGAATATCTGTTCTCAGATTCCACACAAATAGGGCTAGGCCACGGCCCCACGGAATACAGCTGTAACTTAGTGAGTTGAATTCACACATCACACAGCGGTTTCTCAGAAAGCTTCTTACTTTAGTAAGACGAGCTTATTTGTGGTCTCGGAGCGCCACCGTGTGTCCTACTGCAGATTCTGGGAAAACTCTGCTAGTAAGCTTCTCAGTCTGTGGGCTGTATTCACCCACAACAAGAAGCTTCTGAGAAGGCTTCTCTGCAGGTTTCTCTGAGGATAGTTCCTTATTCACCATGCGATTCAACGATATCCAAGACATCACATCTGAGATTCCTCAAAATGAGTGCAAGGAAACTCCCCCGAGAAAGGGTGATGTAACACTGTGAAATGAATTCACATATCACAAAGCAGTTTCCCAGAAAGCTTGACTCCGCTTTTACTTGGAGGATATTACTTTTCTCTTTCTATTCTTCAAAGCCATCTGAAATATCACTTCTACGAATCCACGGAAACAGTCCTAGGAAACGGCTCCAAAAAACACTGGCGTAACTCGATGAGATGAAGTCACACTCAGAAAGCAATCTCTCAGAAAGCTTCTCTCTAGTTGTTATGTAGGGATATTTCCTTTTTCATCATGGGCCCCTATGGGCTCCCAAATATCACTTTCCAGATTCCACGAAAAGAGTGTTAGCAAACTGCTTCCTGAAGTCTAATTATAAGTCTGTGAGATGAACTCACAGATCAGAAAGAAGTTTCTCAGAAAGCTTCTTTCACGTTTTGAACGGTTGAAATTTCCTTCATTAGCGTAGGCCTCAATGCGATCCAAGGAAGCCCTTCTCAGGTTGCTCAAAGACAGTGTTAATGGACTGCTCCACGAAACATAAATGTAACTCTGTGAGATGAATTCACACATCACCAAGAAGTTTCTAAGAAAGCTTCTTTCCAGTTTCCTCTGTGGATATTTCCTTTGTCACCGTAGGTTCATTGCGCTCTGAAGTATCTATTGCAGATTTCCAGAAAACTGTGTTAACAAACTGATCACTGAAGAGAAACGTGTAACTCTGTGAGGTGCATTCACACATGGCAATGCAGTTTCTCAGAAAGCTTCTCTTTAGTTATTATGTGAGATACTTCCTTTTTCACCATGGGCCCCTATGGGCTCCCAAATATCACTTTCCAGATTCCACGAAAAGAGTGTAGAAACTGCTTCCTGAAGTCTAAGTTATAAGTCTGTGAGATGAACTCACAGATCAGAAAGACGTTTCTCAGAAAGCTTCTTTCACGTTTGGAACGTTGAAATTCCTTCATCAGCGTAGGCCTTAATGCGATCCAAGGAAGCCCTTCTCAGGTTGCTCAAACAGTGTTAATGGACTGCTCCACGAACATAAGTGTAACTCTGTGAGATGAATTCACACATCACCAAGAAGTTTCTAAGAAAGCTTCTTTTTGTTTTCATCTGTGGATATTTCCTATGTCACCGTTAGGTTCATTGTGCTATGAAGTATCTAATTGCAGATTTCCAGAAAACTGTGTTGACAGACTGATCACTGAGGACAAACGTGTAACTCTCTGAGATGCATTCACACATGGCAATGCAGTTTCTCAGACAGCTTCTCTTTAGTTATTATGTGACGATATTTCCTTTCTCCCCATAGCCCTCAAAGAGCTCCCAAATATACCTTTGCAGAATCCAAACAACAGTGTTAGCAAACTGTTCCAAGAAGGGAAGGGTGGAACTCAGTGTGATGAAGGCACACATCAGAAAGCAATCTCTCAGAAAGCTTCTCTCTAGTTGTTATGTAGGGATATTTCCTGTTTCACCATGGGCCCCTATGGGCTCCCAAATATCACTTTCCAGATTCCACGAAAAGAGTGTTAGCCAACTCCCTCCTGCAGTCTAAGTTATAAGTCTGTGCGATGAACTCACAGATCAGAAAGAAGTTTCTCAGAAAGCTTCTTTCACGTTTTGAACTGTTGAAATTTCCTTCATCAGCGTAGGCCTCAATGCGATCCAAGGAAGCCCTTCTCAGGTTGCTCAAAGACAGTGTTAATGGACTGCTCCACGAAACATAAATGTAACTCTGTGAGATGAATTCACACATCACCAAGAAGTTTCTAAGAAAGCTTCTTTCCAGTTTTCCTCTGTGGATATTTCCTTTGTCACCGTAAGGTTCATTGTGCTATGAAGTATCTAACTGCAGTTTTCCAGAAAACTGTGTTGAGAGACTGATCACTGACGAGAAACGTGTAACTCTGTGAGGAGCATTCACACATGGCAATGCAGTTTCTCATAAAGCTTCTCTTTAGTTATTATGTGAGGATACTTCCTTTTTCACCATGGGCCCCTGTGGGCTCCGAAATATCACTTTCCAGATTCCACGAAAAGAGTGTTAGCAAACTGCTTCCTGAAGTCTAAGTTATGTCTGTGACATGAACTCACAGATCAGAAAGAAGTTTCTCAGAAAGCTTCTTTCACGTTTTGAACGGTTGAAATTTCCTTCATCAGCGTAGGCCTCAATGCGATCCAAGGAAACCCTTCTCAGGTTGCTCAAGGATAGTGTTAAAGGACTGCTCCACGAAACATAAATGTAACTCTGTGAGATGAATTCACACATCACCAAGAAGTTTCTAAGAAAGCTTCTTTCCAGTTTTCCTCTGTGGATATTTCCTTTGTCACCGTAAGGTTCATTGTGCTATGAAGTATCTAATTGCAGATTTCCAGAAAACTGTGTTAACAAAATGATCACTGAAGAGAAACGTGTAACTCTGTGAGGTGCATTCACATACGGCAATGCAGTTTCTCAGAAAGCTTCTCTTTAGTTACTATGTGAGGATACTTCCTTTTTCACCATAGCACTCAATGAGCTCCCAAATATACCTTTGCAGAATCCACGACAACAGTGTTAGCAAACTGTTCCAAGAAGGGAGCAGTGGAACTCTGTGTGATGAAGTCACACATCAGACAGCAATCTCTCAGAAAGCTTCTCTCTAGTTGTTATGTGAGGATATTTCCTTTTTCACCATGGGCCCCTATCGGCTCCGAAATATCACTTTGCAGAATCCACGAAAAGAGTGTTAGCAAACTGCTTCCTGAAGTCTAAGTTATAAGTCTGTGAGATGAACTCACAGATCAGAAAGAAGTTTCTCAGAAAGCTTCTTTCACGTTATGAACGGTTGAAATGTCCTTCATCAGCGTAGGCCTCAATGCGATCCAAGGAAGCCCTTCTCAGGTTGCTCAAAGACAGTGTTAATATACTGCTCCACGAACCGTAAGTGTAACTCTGTGAGATGAATTCACACATCACCAAGAAGTTTCTAAGAAAGCTTCTTTCTTGTTTTCATCTGTGGATATTTCCTATGTCACCGTAAGGTTCATTGTGCTATGAAGTATCTAATTGCAGATTTCCAGAAAACTGTGCTGACAGACTGATCACTGAAGAGAAACGTGTAACTCTGTGAGGTTCATTCACCCATGGCAATGCAGTTTCTCAGAAAGCTTCTCTTTAGTTATTATGTGAGGATATTTCCTTTTTCCCCATAGCCCTCAAAGAGTTCCCAAATATACCTTTGCAGAATCCAAACAACAGTGTTAGCAAACTGTTCCAAGAAGGGAAGGGTGGAACTCTGTGTGATGAAGACACTTCAGAAAGCAATCTCTCAGAAAGCTTCTCTCGAGTTATTATGTGAGGATATTTCCTTTTTCACAATGGGCCCCAATGGACTCCCAAATATCCCTTTGCAGATTCCACGAAAAGTCAGGTAGCAAGCTGCTTCATGAGGCCTAAGTTGTAACTCTGTGAGATGAATTCACAGATCACAAAGAAGTTTCTCAGAAAAATTCTTTCTCATTTTTATTGGAAGATATTTCCAATGGCCCCTTTGTTTTCCAAGGGATCCGGAATATCTGTTCTCAGATTCCACACAAATAGGGCTAGGCCACGGCCCCACGGAATACAGCTGTAACTTAGTGAGTTGAATTCACACATCACACAGCGGTTTCTCAGAAAGCTTCTTACTTTAGTAAGACGAGCTTATTTGTGGTCTCGGAGCGCCACCGTGTGTCCTACTGCAGATTCTGGGAAAACTCTGCTAGTAAGCTTCTCAGTCTGTGGGCTGTATTCACCCACAACAAAGAAGCTTCTGAGAAGGCTTCTCTGCAGGTTTCTCTGAGGATAGTTCCTTATTCACCATGCGATTCAACGATATCCAAGACATCACATCTGAGATTCCTCAAAATGAGTGCAAGGAAACTCCCCCGAGAAAGGGTGATGTAACACTGTGAAATGAATTCACATATCACAAAGCAGTTTCCCAGAAAGCTTGACTCCGCTTTTACTTGGAGGATATTACTTTTCTCTTTCTATTCTTCAAAGCCATCTGAAATATCACTTCTACGAATCCACGGAAACAGTCCTAGGAAACGGC
Organism: Rhinopithecus roxellana; assembly: GCF_007565055.1. Lineage (NCBI taxonomy): Eukaryota > Metazoa > Chordata > Mammalia > Primates > Cercopithecidae > Rhinopithecus > Rhinopithecus roxellana. Next base: position 7,194 of record NW_022144608.1, read on the forward strand.
TCCAAAAAACACTGGCGTAACTCGATGAGATGAAGTCACACATCAGAAAGCAATCTCTCAGAAAGCTTCTCTCTAGTTGTTATGTAGGGATATTTCCTTTTTCATCATGGGCCCCTATGGGCTCCCAAATATCACTTTCCAGATTCCACGAAAAGAGTGTTAGCAAACTGCTTCCTGAAGTCTAAATTATAAGTCTGTGAGATGAACTCACAGATCAGAAAGAAGTTTCTCAGAAAGCTTCTTTCACGTTTTGAACGGTTGAAATTTCCTTCATTAGCGTAGGCCTCAATGCGATCCAAGGAAGCCCTTCTCAGGTTGCTCAAAGACAGTGTTAATGGACTGCTCCACGAAACATAAATGTAACTCTGTGAGATGAATTCACACATCACCAAGAAGTTTCTAAGAAAGCTTCTTTCCAGTTTCCCTCTGTGGATATTTCCTTTGTCACCGTTAGGTTCATTGCGCTATGAAGTATCTATTTGCAGATTTCCAGAAAACTGTGTTAACAAACTGATCACTGAAGAGAAACGTGTAACTCTGTGAGGTGCATTCACACATGGCAATGCAGTTTCTCAGAAAGCTTCTCTTTAGTTATTATGTGAGAATACTTCCTTTTTCACCATGGGCCCCTATGGGCTCCCAAATATCACTTTCCAGATTCCACGAAAAGAGTGATAGAAAACTGCTTCCTGAAGTCTAAGTTATAAGTCTGTGAGATGAACTCACAGATCAGAAACGTTTCTCAGAAAGCTTCTTTCACGTTTTGAACGGTTGAAATTTCCTTCATCAGCGTAGGCCTCAATGCGATCCAAGGAAGCCCTTCTCAGGTTGCTCAAACACAGTGTTAATGGACTGCTCCACGAAACATAAGTGTAACTCTGTGAGATGAATTCACACATCACCAAGAAGTTTCTAAGAAAGCTTCTTTTTGTTTTCATCTGTGGATATTTCCTATGTCAACGTAAGGTTCATTGTGCTATGAAGTATCTAATTGCAGATTTCCAGAAAACTGTGTTGACAGACAGATCACTGAAGAGAAACGTGTAACTCTGTGAGGTGCATTCACACATGGCAATGCAGTTTCTCAGAAAGCTTCTCTTTAGTTATTATGTGAGGATACTTCCTTTTTCACCATGGGCCCCTATGGGCTCCCAATATCACTTTCCAGATTCCACGAAAAGAGTGTTAGCAAACTGCTTCCTGAAGTCTAAGTTATAAGTCTGTGAGACGAACTCACAGATCAGAAAGAAGTTTCTCAGAAAGCTTCTTTCACGTTTTGAACGGTTGAAATTTCCTTCATCAGCGTAGGCCTCAATGCGATCCAAGGAAGCCCTTCTCAGGTTGCTCAAAGACAGTGTTAATGGACTGCTCCACGAAATATAAGTGTAACTCTGTGAGATGAATTCACACATCACCAAGAAGTTTCTAAGAAAGCTTCTTTCTTGTTTTCATCTGTGGATATTTCCTATGTCACCGTAAGGTTCATTGTGCTATGAAGTATCTAATTGCAGATTTCCAGAAAACTGTGTTGACAGTCTGATCACTGAAGAGAAACGTGTAATTCTGTGAGGTGCAGTCACACATGGCAATGCAGTTTCTCAGAAAGCTTCTCTTTAGTTATTATGTGACGATATTTCCTTTTTCCCCATAGCCCTCAAAGAGCTCCCAAATATACCGTTGCAGAATCCAAACAACAGTGTTAGCAAACTGTTCCAAGAAGGGAAGGGTGGAACTCTGTGAGATGAAGGCACACACCAGAACGCAGTCTCTGAGAAAGCTTCTGTCTAGTTGTTATGTAGGGATATTTCCTTTTTCACCATGGGCCCCTAAGGGCTCCCAAATATCACTTTCCAGATTCCACGAAAAGAGTGTTAGCAAACTACTTCTGAAGTCTAAGTTATAAGTCTGTGAGATGAACTCACAGATTAGAAAGAAGTTTCTCAGAAAGCTTCTTTCACGTTTTGAACGGTTGAAATTTCCTTCAGCAGCGGAGGACTCAATGCGATTGAAGGAAGCTGTTCTCTGGTTGCTCAAAGACAGTGTTAATGGACTGCTCCACGAAACGTAAATGTAACTCTGTGAGATGAATTCACACGTCACCAAGAAGTTTCTAAGAAAGCTTCTTTCCAGTTTTCCTCTGTGGATATTTCCTTTGTCACCGTAAGGTTCATTGCGCTTTGAAGTATCTAATTGCAGATTTCCAGAAAACTGTGTTAACAAACTGATCACTGAAGAGAAACGTGTAACTCTGTGAGGTGCATTCACACATGGCAATGCAGTTTCCCAGAAAGCTTCTCTTTAGTTATTATGTGAGGATACGTCCTTTTTCACCATGGGCCCCTATGGGCTCCCAAATATCACTTTCCAGATTCCACGAAAAGAGTGCTAGCAAACTGCTTCCTGAAGTCTAAGTTATAAGTCTGTGAGATGAACTCACAGATCAGAAACAAGTTTCTCAGAGAGCTTCTTCACGTTTTGAACGCTTGAAATTTCCTTCATCAGCGTAGGCCTCAATGCGATCCAAGGAAGCCCTTCTCAGGTTGCTCAAAGACAGTGTTAATGGACTGCTCCACGAAACATAAGTGTAACTCTGTGAGGTGCATTCACACATGGCTATGCAGTTTCTCAGAAAGCTTCTCTTTAGTTATTATGTGAGGATATTTCCTTTTTCCCCATAGCCCTCAAAAGGCTCCCTAATATACCTTTGCAGAATCCAAACAACAGTGTTAGCAAACTGTTCCAAGAAGGGAATGGTGGAACTCTGTGTGATGAAGTCACACATCAGAAAGCAATCTCTCAGAAAACTTCTCTCTAGTTGTTATGTAGGGATATTTCCCTTTTCACCATGAGCCCCTATGGGCTCCCAAATATCACTTTCCAGATTCCACGAAAAGAGTGTTAGCAAACTGCTTCCTGAAGTCTAAGTTATAAGTCTGTGAGATGAACTCACAGATCAGAAAGAAGTTTCTCAGAAAGCTTCTTTCACGTTTTCAACGGTTGAAATTTCCCTCAGCACAGCGGAGGATTCAATGCGATACAAGGAAGCCGTTCTCAGGTTGCTCAAAGACAGTGTTAATGGACTGCTCCACGAAACATAAATGTAACTCTGTGAGATGAATTCACACATCACCAAGAAGTTTCTAACAAAGCTTCTTTCCAGTTTTCCTCTGTGGATATCTCCTTTGTCACCGTAAGGTTCATTGCGCTATGAAGTATCTAATTGCAGATTTCCAGAAAACTGTGTTAACAAACTGATCACTGAAGAGAAACGTGTAACTCTGTGAGGTGCATTCACACATGGCAATGCAGTTTCTCAGAAAGCTTCTCTTTAGTTATTATGTGAGGATATTTCCTTTTTCCCCATAGCCCTCAAAGAGCTCCCAAATATACCTTTGCAGAATCCAAACAACAGTGTTAGCAAACTGTTCCAAGAAGGGAAGGGTGGAATCTGTGTGATGAAGTCACACATCAGAAAGCAATCTCTCAGAAAGCTTCTCCCTAGTTGTTATGTAGGGATATTTCCTTTTGCACCATGGGCCCCTATGTGCTCCCAAATATCACTTTCCAGATTCCACGAAAAGAGTGTTAGCAAACTGCTTCCTGAAGTCTAAGTTATAAGCCTGTGAGATGAACTCTCAGATCAGAAAGAAGTTTCTCAGAAAGCTTCTTTCACGTTTTGAACGGTTGAAATTTCCTTCAGCAGCGGAGGACTCAATGCGATCCAAGGAAGCCGTTCTCAGGTTGCTCAAAGACAGTGTTAATGGACTGCTCCTACGAAACGTAAATGTAAACCTGTGAGATGAATTCACACATCACCAAGAAGTTTCTAAGAAAGCTTCTTTCCACTTTTCCTCTGTGGATATTTCCTTTGTCACCGTAAGGTTCATTGCGCTATGAAGTATCTAATTGAAGTTCTTCAGAAAACTGTGTTAACACACTGATCACTGAAGAGAAACGTGTAACTCTGTGAGGTGCATTCACACATGGCAATGCAGTTTCTCAGAAAGCTTCTCTTTGGTTATTATGTGAGGATATTTCCTTTTTCACCATAGCCCTCAAAGATCTCCCAAATATACCTTTGCAGAATCCACAACAACAGTGTTAGCAAACTGTTCCAAGAAGGGAAGAGTGGAACTCTGTGTGATGAAGTCACACATCAGAAAGCAATCTCTCAGAAAGCTTCTCTCTAGTTGTTATGTAGGGATATTTCCTTTTTCACCATGGGCCCCTAAGGGCTCCCAAAAATCACTTTCGAGATTCCACGAAAAGAGTGCTAGCAAACTGTTCCAAGAAGGGAATGGTGGAACTCTGTGTGATGAAGTCACACATCAGAAAGCAATCTCTCAGAAAGCTTCTCTCTAGTTATTATGTGAGCATATTTCCTTTTTCACAGTGGGCCCCAATGGACTCTCTTTGCAGATTCCACGAAAAGTCAGGTAGCAAACTGCTTCATGAGGCCTAAGTTGTAACTCTGTGAGATGAATTCACAGATCAGAAAGAAGTTTCTCAGAAATCTTCTTTCTCATTTTTATTGGAAGATATTTCCATTGGCCCCACTGTTTATCAAGGGATTCGGAATATCTGTTCTCAGATTCCACACAAATAGGGCTAGGCCACGGCCCC
>NW_022144609.1:0-20975 GCF_007565055.1 Rhinopithecus roxellana
GCCCATGGTGAAAAAGTAAATATCCCTACATAATAACTAGAGAGAAGCTTTCTGAGAGATTGCTTTCTGATGTGTGACTACATCACACAGAGTTCCAGCGTTCCCTTCTTGGAACAGTTTGCTAACACTCTTTTCGTGGAATCTGGAAAGTGATATTTGGGAGCACATACGGGCCCATGGTGAAAAAGGAAATATCCTCACATAATAACTAAAGAGAAGCTTTCTGAGAAACTGCATTGCCATGTGTGAATGCACCTCACAGAGTTACACGTCTCTCTTCAGTGATCAGTTTGTTAACACGGTTTTCTGGAAATCTGCAATTAGATACTCCATAGCGCAATGAAACTTACGGTGACATAGGAAATATCCACAGAGGAAAACTGGAAAGAAGCTTTCTTAGAAACTTCTTGGTGATGTGTGAATTCATCTCACAGAGTTACATTTATGTTTCGTGGAGCAGTCCATTAACACTGTCTTTGAGCAACCTGAGAACGGCTTCCTTGGATCGCATTGAGTCCTCCGCTGCTGAAGGAAATTTCAATGGTTCAAAACGTGAAAGAAGCTTTCTGAGAAACTTCTTTCTGATCTGTGAGTTCATGTCACAGACTTATAACTTATACTCAGAAGCAGTTGGCTAACACTCTTTTCGTTTAATCTGGAAAGTGATATTTGGGAGTCCATAGGGGCCCATGGTGAAAAAGGAAGTATCCTCACATAATAACTAAAGAGAAGCTTTCTGAGAAATTGCATTGCCATGTGTGAATGCACCTCACAGAGTTACAAGTTTCTCTTCAGTGATCAGTCTGTCAACACAGTTTTCTGGAAATCTGCAATTAGATACTTCATAGCACTATGAAACTTACGGTGACATGGGAAATATCCACAGATGAAAACAAGAAAGAAGCTTTCTTGGAAACTTCTTGGTGATGTGTGAATTTATCTCACAGAGTTACACTTATGTATCGTGGAGCAGTCCATTAACACTGTCTTTGAGCAACCTGAGACGGGCTTCCTTGGATCGCATTGAGGCCTACGCTGATGAAGGAAATTTCAACCGTTCAAAACGATGAAAGAAGCTTTCTGAGAACTTTCTTTCTGATCTGTGAGTTATCTCACGGACTTATACTTAGACTTCAGGAAGCAGTTGTGCTAACACTCTTTCCGTGAATCTGGAAAAGTGATATTTCCGGAGCCCATAGGGGACCACGGTGACAAGGAAGTATCCTCACATAATAACTAAGAGAAGCTTTCTGAGAAATGCGATTGCTATGTTGTGAATGCAACTCACAGAGTTACACGTTTCTCTTCAGTGATCAGTTTGTTAACACAGTTTTCTGGAAATCTGCAATTAGATTCTCATAGCGCAATGAACCTTACAGTTGACAAAGGAAATATCCACAGAGGAGGAAAACTGGAAAGAAGCTTTCTGAGAAACTTCTTGGTGATGTGTTGAATTCATCTCACAGAGTTAAATTTATGTTTCTTGGAGCAGTCCATTAACACTGTCTATGAGCAACCCTGAGGAACGGCTTCCTTGGCTCGCATTGAGGCCTACGCTGATGAGGAAAATTTTCAACCATTCAAACGTGAAGAAGCATTCTGAGAAAACTTCTTTCTGATCTGTGAGTTCATCTCACACACTTATAACTTAGACTTCAGGAAGCAGTTTGCTAACACTCTTTTCATGGAATCTGGAAAGTGATATTTGAGAGCCCTTAGGGCCCATGGTGAAAAACGGAAATATCCCTACATAACAACTAGAGAGAAGTTTCTGAGAGATTGCTTTCTGATGTGTGACTTCATCACACAGAGTTCCACCCTTCCCTTCTTGGACCAGTTTGCTAACACTGTTGTTTGGATTCTGCAAAGGTATATTTGGGGAGCTCTTTGAGGGCTATGGTGAAAAAGGAAATATCCTCACATAATAACTAAAGAGAAGCTTTCTGAGAAACTGCATTGCCATGTGTGAATGCACCTCAAGAGTTACAAGTTTCTCTTCAGTGATCAGTCTGTTACACACAATTTTCTGGAAATCTGCAATTAGATACTTCATAGCACATGAACCTTACTGGTGACATAGGAAATATCCACAGATGAAAACAAGAAAGAAGCTTTCTTAGAAACTTCTTGGTGATGTGTGAATTCATCTCACAGCAGTTACATTATATGTGTCGTGAAGCATGTCCATTAACCACACTGTCCTTTGAGGAAATGAGAGGGCTTCCTTGGATCGCCTTGCGCCTACGCTGATGAAGGAAATTTCACATCAGTTCAAAAGCTGTGAAAGAAGCTGTCTGAGAACTTCTTTCGGAACTGTGAGTTCATCTCACAGACTATACTTAGGACTTCAGAATCAGTTTGCTAATCACTCTTTTCGTTGGAATCTTGGAAAGTGATATTTGTGAGCCATAGGGGCCCATCGGTGAAAAAGGAAGTATCCTCACATTTAAACTAAAAGAAGCTTTCTGAGAAACTGACACTTGCCATGTGTGAATGCACCTCACAGAGTTACACCGTATCTCTTCAGTGATCAGTTTGTTAAACCACAGTTTTCTGGAATCTGCAATTAGATTACTTCATAGCGCAATGACTCTTACGGTTGACAAAGTGAAATATCCATCAGAGAAAACTGGAAAGAAGCTTTCGTAGAATAGAATTCTTGGTGATGTGTGAATTCATCTCACAGAGTTACATTTATGTTCGTGGAGCAGTGCATTAACACTGTCTTTGAGCAAACCTGAGAAGGCTTCCTTGGATCGCATTGAGTCCTCCGCTGCTGAAGGAAATTTCAACCGTCCTCAAACTTGAAAGAAGCTTTCTGAGAAAACTTCTTTCTGATCTGTGAGTTCATCTCACAGACTTATAACTTAGACTTCAGGAAGCAGTTGCTAACACTCCTTTTCGTGGAATATGGGAAAGTGATATTTGGAGCCCATAGGGGCCCATGGTGAAAAAGGAAATATCCCTACATAAACAACTAGGAGAAGCTTTCTGAGAGATTGCTTTCTGATGTGTGACTTCATCACAAAGAGTTCCACCCTTCCCTTCTTTGGAAACAGTTTGCTAACAACTTTGTCGACTATTCTGCAGAGGTATATTTGGGAGCTCATTGAGGGCTATGGTGAAAAGGAAATAATCATCATATAATAACTAAAGGGAAGCTTTCCGAGAAAATGCGTTGTCATGTGTGAATGCAACTCACAGAGTTACAGGTTACTCTTCAGTGATCAGTTTGTTAACCACAGTTTTCTGGAAATCTATAATAGATACCTTTTGAAGCGCAATGAATCTATGATGACAAAGGAAATATCCACAGATGAAACTAGTACGAAACTTGTTTACAAATTTCTGTTGATGTGTGAATTCATCTCACCCGAGTTACACTTATGTTTCGTGGAGCAGTCCATTAACACTATCTTTGGAGGAAACTGAGAGGAGCGTCTTTTGATTGCATTGAGGCCTATGCTCATAAAGGAAATTTCATCCGTTCCAAACGTGAAAGAAGCTTTCTGAGAAACTTCTTTCGATCTGTGAGTTCATCTCAAAGACTTATAACTTAGACTTCAGGAAGCAGTTTGTTGACACTCTTTTCGTGGAATCTGGAACGGGACTTATGGGAGCCCATAGGGGCCAAGGTGAAAAAGGAAATATCCTCACATAATAACTAGAGAGAAGCTTTCCGAGAGATTGCTTTCTGATGCGTGACTTCATCACTCAGAGTTCCACCCTTCCCTGCTTGGAACAGTTTGCTAACACTGTTGTAGTGGATTCTGAAAGGGAATATTTGGGAGCTCATTGAGGGCAATGATGAAAAAGGAAGTAAACTCACATAATAACTAAAGAGAAGCTTTCTGAGAAACTGCATTGCCATGTGTGAATGCAACTCACAGAGTTACACGTTTCTCTTCAGAGATCAGTTTGTTAACACATTTTTCTGGAAATCTGCAATTAGATACTTCATAGCGCAATGAACCTTACGGTGACAAAGGAAATATCCACAGATGAAAACTAGAAAGAAGCTTTCTTAGAAACTTCTTGGTGATGTGTGAGTTCATCTCACAGAGTTTACACTTATGTTTCGTGGAACAGTCCATTAACACTGTCTGAGGGTACCTGAGAAGGGCTTCCTTGGATCGCATTGAGGCCTAGGCTTGATAAAGGAAATTTCATCCGTTCAAAACGTGAAAGAAGCTTTCTGAGAAACTTCTTTCTGATCTGTGAGTTCATCTCACAGACTTATAAGTTAGACTTCAGGAAGAAGGTTACGAAATCTCTTTACGTGGATTCTGGAAAGTGATATTTGGGAGCCCATAGGGGCCCATGTTGCAAAAGAAAATATCCTCACATAATAACTAGAGAGAAGCTTTCTGAGAGATTGCTTTCTGATGTGTGACTTCATCACACAGATTTCCACCCTTCCCTTCTTGTAACAGTTTGCTAAAACTGTTGTCGTGGATTCTGCAAAGTTATATTTTGCAGTTCATTGATGCTATGGTGAAAAAGGAAATATACCTCACAAATAACTAAAGGGAAGCTTTCTGAGAAACTGCATTGCCATCTGTGAATGCAACTCACTGATTTACAAGTTTCTCTTCAGTGATCAGTTTGTTAACACAGGTTTCTGGAAATCTGCAATTAGATACTACATATCGCAATGAAACTTATGGTGACACAGGAAATATCCACAGGTGAAAACTAGAAAGAAGCTTTCTTGGAAACTTCTTGGTGATGTGTGAATTCATCTCACAGAGTGACACTTATGTTTCGTGGAGCAGTCCATTAACACTGTCTTTGAGGAACCTGAGAAGGGCTTCTTTTGATCGCATTGAGGCCTACGCTGATAAAGGAAATTTCAACCGTTCAATACGTGAAAGAAGCTTTCTGAGAAACTTCTTTCTGATCTGTGAGTTCATCTCACAGACTTATATCTTAGAATTCAGGAAGCAGTTTGCTAACACTCTTTTCGTGAATCTGCAAAGTGATATTTGGGCACCTATTGGGGCCCCATGGTGAAAAATGAATATTCTCAGATAATAACTAGACCAGAAGCGTTTCTGAGGAGATTGCTTTCTTATGTGTGACTTCATTTCATCCGAGTTACGCCAGTGTTTTTTGGAGCCGTTTCTAGGACTGTTCCCGTTGGATTCGGAGAAGTTATATTTCAGATGGCTTTGAAGATAGCAAGAGAAAAGAAATATTCTCCAAGAAAAAGCGGAGTCAAGCTTTCCTGAGAAACTGCTTTGTGATATGTGAATTCATTTCACAGTGTTACATCACCCTTTCTCGGGGGAGTTTCCTAGCACTCATTTGAGAATCTCAGTGTGATGTCTTGGATATCGTGAATCATCGCAGGTGAATAAGGATCTATCCTCAGAGAAACCTGCAGAGAAGCTTCTCAGAAACTTCTTTGTTGTGGGTGATTCAGCCACAGACTCAGAAGCTTGCTAGCAGAGTTTTTGCAGAATCTGCAATCGGCACACGGTGGCGCTCCGAGACCACAAATAACCTCGTCTTACTGAAGTAAGAAGCTTTCTGAGAAACCGCTTTGTGATGTGTGAATTCAACTCACTAAGTTACAGCTGTATTTCGTGGGGCCGTGGCCTAGCCCTATTTGTGTGGAATCTGAGAACAGATATTCCGGATCCCTTGGAAAACAATGGGGCCAATGGAAATATCTTCCAATAAAAATGAGAAAGAAGTTTTCTGAGAAACTTATTTGTGATCTGTGAATTCATCTCACAGAGTTACAACTTACGCCTCATGAAGCAGTTTGCTACCTGACTTTTCGTGGAATCTACAAAGGGATATTTGGGAGTCCATTGGGGCGCATTGTGAAAAAGGAAATATCCTCACATAATAACTCGAGAGAACCTTTCTGAGAGATTGCTTTCTGATGTGTGACTTCATCACACAGAGTTCCACCCTTCCCTTCTTGGAACAGTTTGCTAACACTCTTTTCGTGGAATCTGGAAAGTGATATTTGGGAGCCCATAGGGGCCCATGGTGAAAAAGGAAATATCCCTACATAACAACTAGACAGAAGCTTTCTGAGAGATTGCTTTCTGATGTGTGACTTCATCACACAGAGTTCCACCCTTCCCTTCTTGGAACAGTTTGCTAACACTGTTGTTTGGATTCTGCAAAGTTATACTTGGGAGCTCTTTGAGGGCTATGGGGAAAAAGGAATTATCCTCACATAATAGCTAAAGAGAAGCTTTCTGAGAAACTGCATTGCCATGTGTGAATGCACCTCACAGAGTTACACGTTTCTCTTCAGTGATCAGTCTTTTCAACACAGTTTTCTGGAAATCTGCAATTAGATACTTCATAGCACAATGAACCTTGCGGTGACATAGGAAATATCCACAGATGAAAACAAGAAAGAAGCTTTCTTAGAAATTTCTTGGTGATGTGTGAATTCATCTCACAGAGTTACATTTATGTTTCGTGGAGCAGTGCATTAACACTGTCTTTGAGCAACCTGAGAAGGGCTTCCTTGGATCGCATTGAGGCCGACGCTGATGAAGGAAATTTCAACTGTTCAAAACGTGAAAGAAGCTTTCTGAGAAACTTCTTTCTGATCTGTGAGTTCATCTCACAGACTTATAACTTAGACTTCAGGAAGCAGTTTGCTAACACTCTTTTCGTTGAATTTGGAAAGAGATATTTGGGAGCCCATAGGGGCCCATGGTGAAAAAGGAAGTATCCTCACATAATAACTAAAGAGAAGCTTTCTGAGAAACTGCATTGCCATGTGTGAATGCACCTCACAGAGGTACACGTTTCTCTTCAGTGATCAGTTTGTTAACACAGTTTTCTGGAAATCTGCAATTAGATACTTCATAGCGCAATGAACCTTACGGTGACAAAGGAAATATCCACAGAGGAATACTGGAAAGAAGCTTTCTTAGAAACTTCTTGGTGATGTGTGAATTCATCTCACAGAGTTACAATTATGTTTCGTGGAGCAGTCCATTAACACTGTCTTTGAGCAACCTGAGAATGGCTTCCTTGGATCGCATTGAGTCCTCCGCTGCTGAAGGAAATTTCAACCGTTCAAAACGTGAAAGAAGCTTTCTGAGAAACTTCTTTCTGATCTGTGAGTTCATCTCACAGACTTATATCTTAGAATTCAGGAAGCAGTTTGCTAACACTCTTTTCGTGGAATCTGCAAAGTGATATTTGGGCACCTATTGGGGCCCATGGTGAAAAATGAAATATTCTCAGATAATAACTAGACAGAAGCTTTCTGAGAGATTGCTTTCTTATGTGTGACTTCATTTCATCGAGTTACGCCAGTGTTTTTTGGAGCCGTTTCCTAGGACTGTTCCCGTGGATTCGGAGAAGTGATATTTCAGATGGCTTTGAAGAATAGAAAGAGAAAAGAAATATTCTCCAAGAAAAAGCGGAGTCAAGCTTTCTGAGAAACTGCTTTGTGATATGTGAATTCATTTCACAGTGTTACATCACCCTTTCTCGGGGGAGTTTCCTAGCACTCATTTTGAGGAATCTCAGATGTGATGTCTTGGATATCGTTGAATCGCATGGTGAATAAGGATCTATCCTCAGAGAAACCTGCAGAGAAGCCTTCTCAGAAACTTCTTTGTTGTGGGTGAATTCAGCCCACAGACTCAGAAGCTTGCTAGCAGAGTTTTTGCAGAATCTGCAATAGGACACACGGTGGCGCTCCGAGACCACAAATAACCTCGTCTTACTGAAGTAAGAAGCTTTCTGAGAAACCGCTTTGTGATGTGTGAATTCAACTCACTAAGTTACAGCTGTATTTCGTGGGGCCGTGGCCTAGCCCTATTTGTGTGGAATCTGAGAACAGATATTCCGGATCCCTTGGAAAACAATGGGGCCAATGGAAATATCTTCCAATAAAAATGAGAAAGAAGTTTTCTGAGAAACTTATTTGTGATCTGTGAATTCATCTCACAGAGTTACAACTTACGCCTCATGAAGCAGTTTGCTACCTGACTTTTCGTGGAATCTGCAAAGGGATATTTGGGAGTCCATTGGGGCCCATTGTGAAAAAGGAAATATCCTCACATAATAACTCGAGAGAACCTTTCTGAGAGATTGCTTTCTGATGTGTGACTTCATCACACAGAGTTCCACCCTTCCCTTCTTGGAACAGTTTGCTAACACTCTTTTCGTGGAATCTGGAAAGTGATATTTGGGAGCCCATAGGGGCCCATGGTGAAAAAGGAAATATCCCTACATAACAACTAGACAGAAGCTTTCTGAGAGATTGCTTTCTGATGTGTGACTTCATCACACAGAGTTCCACCCTTCCCTTCTTGGAACAGTTTGCTAACACTGTTGTTTGGATTCTGCAAAGTTATACTTGGGAGCTCTTTGAGGGCTATGGGGAAAAAGGAATTATCCTCACATAATAGCTAAAGAGAAGCTTTCTGAGAAACTGCATTGCCATGTGTGAATGCACCTCACAGAGTTACACGTTTCTCTTCAGTGATCAGTCTTTTCAACACAGTTTTCTGGAAATCTGCAATTAGATACTTCATAGCACAATGAACCTTGCGGTGACATAGGAAATATCCACAGATGAAAACAAGAAAGAAACTTTCTTAGAAATTTCTTGGTGATGTGTGAATTCATCTCACAGAGTTACATTTATGTTTCGTGGAGCAGTCCATTAACACTGTCTTTGAGCAACCTAAGAAGGGCTTCCTTGGATCGCATTGAGGCCGACGCTGATGAAGGAAATTTCAACCGTTCAAAACGTGAAAGAAGCTTTCTGAGAAACTTCTTTCTGATCTGTGAGTTCATCTCACAGACTTATAACTTAGACTTCAGGAAGCAGTTTGCTAACACTCTTTTCGTGGAATCTGGAAAGTGATATTTGGGAGCCCATAGGGGCCCATGGTGAAAAAGGAAATATCCCTACATAACAACTAGACAGAAGCTTTCTGAGAGATTGCTTTCTGATGTGTGACTTCATCACACAGAGTTCCACCCTTCCCTTCTTGAAGAGTTTCCTAACACTCTTTTCGTGGAATCCGGAAAGTGATATTTGGGAGCCCATAGGGGCCCATGGTGAAAAAGTAAATATCCCTACATAATAACTAGAGAGAAGCTTTCTGAGAGATTGCTTTCTGATGTGTGACTACATCACACAGAGTTCCAGCGTTCCCTTCTTGGAACAGTTTGCTAACACTCTTTTCGTGGAATCTGGAAAGTGATATTTGGGAGCACATACGGGCCCATGGTGAAAAAGGAAATATCCTCACATAATAACTAAAGAGAAGCTTTCTGAGAAACTGCATTGCCATGTGTGAATGCACCTCACAGAGTTACACGTCTCTCTTCAGTGATCAGTTTGTTAACACGGTTTTCTGGAAATCTGCAATTAGATACTCCATAGCGCAATGAAACTTACGGTGACATAGGAAATATCCACAGAGGAAAACTGGAAAGAAGCTTTCTTAGAAACTTCTTGGTGATGTGTGAATTCATCTCACAGAGTTACATTTATGTTTCGTGGAGCAGTCCATTAACACTGTCTTTGAGCAACCTGAGAACGGCTTCCTTGGATCGCATTGAGTCCTCCGCTGCTGAAGGAAATTTCAATGGTTCAAAACGTGAAAGAAGCTTTCTGAGAAACTTCTTTCTGATCTGTGAGTTCATGTCACAGACTTATAACTTATACTCAGGAAGCAGTTGGCTAACACTCTTTTCGTTTAATCTGGAAAGTGATATTTGGGAGTCCATAGGGGCCCATGGTGAAAAAGGAAGTATCCTCACATAATAACTAAAGAGAAGCTTTCTGAGAAATTGCATTGCCATGTGTGAATGCACCTCACAGAGTTACAAGTTTCTCTTCAGTGATCAGTCTGTCAACACAGTTTTCTGGAAATCTGCAATTAGATACTTCATAGCACTATGAAACTTACGGTGACATGGGAAATATCCACAGATGAAAACAAGAAAGAAGCTTTCTTGGAAACTTCTTGGTGATGTGTGAATTTATCTCACAGAGTTACACTTATGTATCGTGGAGCAGTCCATTAACACTGTCTTTGAGCAACCTGAGGAGGGCTTCCTTGGATCGCATTGTGGTCTACGCTGATGAAGGAAATTTCAACCGTTCAAAACGTGAAAGAAGCTTTCTGAGAAACTTCTTTCTGATCTGTGAGTTCATCTCACAGACTTATAACTTAGACTCAGGAAGCAGTTGGCTAACACTCTTTTCGTGGAATCTGGAAAGTGATATTTGGGAGCCATAGGGGCCCATGGTGAAAACGAAGTATCCTCACATAATAACTAAAGAGAAGCTTTCTGACAAATTGCATTGCCATATGTGAATGCACCTCACAGAGTTACACGTTTCTCTTCAGTGATCAGTTTGTTAACACAGTTTTCTGGAAATCTGCAATTAGATACTTCATAGCGCAATGAACCTTACGGTGACAAAGGAAATATCCACAGAGGAAAACTGGAAAGAAGCTTTCTTAGAAACTTCTTGGTGATGTGTGAATTCATCTCACAGAGTTACATTTATGTTTCATGGAGCAGTCCATTAACACTGTCTTTGAGCAACCTGAGAACGGCTTCCTTGGATCGCATTGAGGCCTCCGCTGATGAAGGAATTTTCAACCGTTCAAAACGTGAAAGAAGCTTTCTGAGAAACTTCTTTATGATCTGTGAGTTCATCTCACAGACTTATAACTTAGACTTCAGGAAGCAGTTTGCTAACACTCTTTTCGTGGAATCTGGAAAGTGATATTTGGGAGCCCATAGGGGCCCATCGTGAAAAAGGAAATATCCCTACATAACAACTAGACAGAAGCTTCTGAGAGATTGCTTTCTGATGTGTGACTTCATCACACAGAGTTCCACCCTTCCCTTCTTCTAACAGTTTGCTAACACTGTTGTTTGGATTCTGCAAGAGTATATTTGGGAGCTCTTTGAGGGCTATGGTGAAAAAGGAAATATCCTCATATAATAACTAAAGAGAAGCTTTCTGAGAAACTGCATTGCCATGTGTGAATGCACCTCACAGAGTTACAAGTTTCTCTTCAGTGATCAGTCTGTCAACACAGTTTTCTGGAAATCTGCAATTAGATACTTCATAGCACTATGAACCTTAAGGTGACATAGGAAATATCCACAGATGAAAACAAGAAAGAAGCTTTCTTAGAAACTTCTTGGTGATGTGTGAATTCATCTCACAGAGATACTTCTGTGTTTCGTGGAGCAGTCCATTAACACTGTCTTTGAGCAACCTGAGAACGGCTTCCTTGGATCGCATTGAGGCCTACGCTGATGATGGAAATTTCAACCGTTCAAAACGTGAAAGAAGCTTTATGAGAAACTTCTTTCTGATCTGTGAGTTCATCTCACAGACTTATAAGTTAGACTTCAGGAAGCAGTTTGTTAACACTCTTTTCGTGGAATCTGGAAAGTGATATTTGGGAGCCCATAGGGGCCCATGGTGAAAAAGGAAGTCTCCCCACATAATAACTAAAAAGAAGCTTTCAGAGAAACTGCATTGCCATGTGTGAATGCACCTCACAGAGTTACACGTTTCTCTTCAGTGATCAGTTTGCTAACACAGTTTTCTGGAAATCTGCAATTAGTTACTTCATAGCGCAATGAACCTTACGGTGACAAAGGAAATATCCACAGAGGAAAACTGGAAAGAAGCTTTCGTAGAAACTTCTTGGTGATGTGTGAATTCATCTCACAGACTTACATTTATGTTTCGTGGAGCAGTCCATTAACACTGTCTTTGAGCAACCTGAGAACGGCTTCCTTGGATCGAATTGAGGCCTCCGCTGATGAAGGAAATTTCAACCGTTCAAAACGTGAAAGAAGATTTTTGAGAAACTTCTTTCTGATCTGTGAGTTCATCTCACAGACTTATAACTTAGACTTCAGGAAGCAGTTTGCTAACACTCTTTTCGTGGAATCTGGAAAGTGATATTTGGGAGCCCGTAGGATCCCATGGTGAAAAAGGAAATATCCCTACATAACAACTAGAGAGAAGCTTTCTGAGAGATTGCTTTGTGTTGTGTGACTTCATCACAAAGAGTTCCACCCTTCCCTTCTTGGAACAGTTTGCTAACAACTTTGTCGACTATTCTGCAGAGGTATATTTGGGAGCTCATTGAGGGCTATGGTGAAAAAGGAAATATCATCATATAATAACTAAAGGGAAGCTTTCCGAGAAAATGCGTTGTCATGTGTGAATGCAACTCACAGAGTTACAGGTTACTCTTCAGTGATCAGTTTGTTAACACAGTTTTCTGGAAATCTATAATTAGATACTTTGAAGCGCAATGAATCTTATGATGACAAAGGAAATATCCACAGATGAAAACTAGCACGAAACTTGTTTACAAATTTCTTGTTGATGTGTGAATTCATCTCACCGAGTTACACTTATGTTTCGTGGAGCAGTCCATTAACACTATCTTTGAGGAAACTGAGAAGGGCGTCTTTTGATTGCATTGAGGCCTATGCTCATAAAGGAAATTTCATCCGTTCCAAACGTGAAAGAAGCTTTCTGAGAAACTTCTTTCTGATCTGTGAGTTCATCTCAAAGACTTATAACTTAGACTTCAGGAAGCAGTTTGCTGACACTCTTTTCGTGGAATCTGGAACGGGACTTATGGGAGCAAATAGGGGCCAAGGTGAAAAAGGAAATATCCTCACATAATAACTAGAGAGAAGCTTTCCGAGAGATTGCTTTCTGATGCGTGACTTCATCACTCAGAGTTCCACCCTTCCCTGCTTGGAACAGTTTGCTAACACTGTTGTAGTGGATTCTGAAAGGGAATATTTGGGAGCTCATTGAGGGCAATGATGAAAAAGGAAGTAAACTCACATAATAACTAAAGAGAAGCTTTCTGAGAAACTGCATTGCCATGTGTGAATGCAACTCACAGAGTTACACGTTTCTCTTCAGAGATCAGTTTGTTAACACATTTTTCTGGAAATCTGCAATTAGATACTTCATAGCGCAATGAACCTTACGGTGACAAAGGAAATATCCACAGATGAAAACTAGAAAGAAGCTTTCTTAGAAACTTCTTGGTGATGTGTGAGTTCATCTCACAGAGTTACACTTATGTTTCGTGGAACAGTCCATTAACACTGTCTGAGGTACCTGAGAAGGGCTTCCTTGGATCGCATTGAGGCCTAGGCTGATAAAGGAAATTTCATCCGTTCAAAACGTGAAACAAGCTTTCTGAGAAACTTCTTTCTGATCTGTGAGTTCATCTCACAGACTTATAAGTTAGACTTCAGGAAGAAGGTTACGAAATCTCTTTACGAGGATTCTGGAAAGTGATATTTGGGAGCCCATAGGGGCCCATGTTGCAAAAGAAAATATCCTCACATAATAACTAGAGAGAAGCTTTCTGAGAGATTGCTTTCTGATGTGTGACTTCATCACACAGATTTCCACCCTTCCCTTCTTGTAACAGTTTGCTAAAACTGTTGTCGTGGATTCTGCAAAGTTATATTTTGCAGTTCATTGAATGCTATGGTGAAAAAGGAAATATACTCACAAAATAACTAAAGGGAAGCTTTCTGAGAAACTGCATTGCCATCTGTGAATGCAACTCACTGATTTACAAGTTTCTCTTCAGTGATCAGTTTGTTAACACAGTTTTCTGGAAATCTGCAATTAGATACTACATATCGCAATGAAACTTATGGTGACACAGGAAATATCCACAGGTGAAAACTAGAAAGAAGCTTTCTTGGAAACTTCTTGGTGATGTGTGAATTCATCTCACAGAGTGACACTTATGTTTCGTGGAGCAGTCCATTAACACTGTCTTTGAGGAACCTGAGAAGGGCTTCTTTTGATCGCATTGAGGCCTACGCTGATAAAGGAAATTTCATCCGTTAAAAACGTGAAAGAAGCTTTCTGAGAAACTTCTTTCTGATCTGCGAGTTCATCTCACAGACTTATGACTTAGACTTCAGGAAGTAGGTGGCTAACACTCTTTTCGTGCAATCTGGAAAGTGATATTTGGGAGCCCATAGGGGCCCATGGTGAAAAAGGAAATATCCTCACATAATAACTAGAGAGAAGCTTTCTGAGAGATTGCTTTCTGATGTGTGACTTCATCACACAGAGTTCCACCCTTCCCTTCTTGGAACAGTTTGCGAACACTGTTGTCGTGGATTCTGTAGACTTATATTTGGGAGCTCATTGAGGGCTATGGTGAAAAAGGAAATATCCTTACATAATAACTAAAGAGAATCTTTCTGAGAAACTGCGTTGCCATGTGTGAATGCAACTCACAGAGTTACACGTTTCTCTTCAGTGATCAGTTTGTTAATGGAGTTTTCTGGAATTCTGCAATTAAATACTTCATAGCGCAATGAAACTTATGGTGACAAAGGAAATATCCACAGGTGAAAAGTAGAAAGGAGCTTTCTTGGAAACTTCTTGGTGATGTGTGAATTCATCTCACAGAGTTACACTTATGTTTCGTGGAGCAGTCCATTAGCACTGTCTTTGAGGAACCTGAGAAGGGCTTCCTTGGATCGCATTGAGGCCTACGCTGATGAAGGAAATTTCAACCGTTCAAAACGTGAAAGAAGCTTTCTGAGAAACTTCTTTCTGATCTGTGAGTTCATCTCACAGAATTATAACTTAGACTTCAGGAAGCAGTTTGCTAACACTCTTTTCGTGGAATCTGGAAGGTGATATTTGGGAACCCACAGGGGCCCATGGTGAAAAAGGAAATATCCCTACATAACAACAAGAGAGAAGCTTTCTGAGAGATTGCTTTCTGATGTGTGACTTCATCACACGGAGATCCACCCTTCCCTTCTTGGAACAGTTTGCTAACACTGTTGTTTGGATTCTGCAAAGGTATATTTGGGAGCTCTTTGAGGTCTACGGGAAAAAGGAAATATCCTCACATAATAACTAAAGAGAAGCTTTCTGAGAAACTGCATTGCCATGTGTGAATGCACCTCACAGAGTTACACGTTTCTCTTCAGTGATCAGTCTGTCAACACAGTTTTCTGGAAATCTGCAATTAGATACTCCATAGCACAATGAAACCTTACGGTGACATAGGAAATATCCACAGATGAAAACAAGAAAGAAGCTTTCTTAGAAACGTCTTGGTGATGTGTGAATTCATCTCATAAGAGTTACACTTATGGTTCAGTGGAGCAGTCCATTAACACTGTCTTTGAGCAACCTGAGAAGGGCTTCCTTGGATCGCATTGAGTCCTACACTGATGAAGGAAATTTCAACCGTTCAAAACGTGAAAGAAGCTTTCTGAGAAACTTCTTTCTGATCTGTGAGTTCATCTCACAGACTTATAACTTAGACTTCAGGAAGCAGTTTGCTAACACTCTTTTCGTGGAATCTGGAAAGTGATATTTGGGAGCCCATAGGGGCCCATGGTGAAAAAGGAAGTATCCTCACATAACAACTAAAGAGAAGCTTTCTGAGAAACTGCATTGCCATGTGTGAATGCACCTCACAGAGTTACACGTTTCTCTTCAGTGATCAGTTTGTTAACACAGTTTTCTGGAAATCTGCAAATAGATACTTCATAGCGCAATGAACCTTACGGTGATAAAGGAAATATCCACAGAGGAAAACTGGAAAGAAGCTTTCTTAGAAACTTCTTGGTGATGTGTGAATTCATCTCACAGAGTTACATTTATGTTTCGTGGAGCAGTCCATTAACACTGTCTTTGAGCAACCTGAGAACGGCTTCCTTGGATCGCATTGAGGCCTCCGCTGCTGAAGGAAATTTCAACCGTTCAAAACGTGAAAGAAGCTTTCTGAGAAACTTCTTTCTGATCTGTGAGTTCATCTCACAGACTTATAACTTAGACTTCAGGAAGCAGTTTGCTAACACTCTTTTCGTGGAATCTGCAAAGTGATATTTGGGAACCTACTGGGGCGCATGGTGAAAAATGAAATATTCTCAGATAATAACTAGACAGAAGCTTTCTGAGAGATTGCTTTCTGATGTGTGACTTCATCTCTTCGAGTTACGCCAGTGTTTTTTGGAGCCGTTTCCTAGGACTGTTTCCGTGGATTCGGAGAAGTGATATTTCAGATGGCTTTGAAGAATAGAAAGAGAAAAGAAATATCCTCCAAGAAATAGCGGAGTCAAGCTTTCTGAGAAACTGCTTTGTGATATGTGAATTCATTTCACAGTGTTACATCACCCTATCTCGGGGGAGTATCCTAGCACTCATTTTGAGGAATCTCAGATGTGATGTCTTGGATATCGTTGAATCGCATGGTGAATAAGGAACTATCCTCAGAGAAACCTGCAGAGAAGCCTTCTCAGAAACTTCTTTGTTGTGGGTGAATTCAGCCCACAGACTGAGAAGCTTGCTAGCAGAGTTTTTGCAGAATCTGCAATAGGACACACGGTGGAGCTCCGAGACCACAAATAACCTCCTCTTACTAAAGTAAGAAGCGTTCTGAGAAACCGCTTTGTGATGTGTGAATTCAACTCACTAAGTTACAGCTGTACTTCGTGGGGCCGTGGCCTAGCCCTATTTGTGTGGAATCTGAGAACAGATATTCCGGATCCCTTTGAAAACAATGGGGCCAATGGAAACATCTTCCAATAAAAATGAGAAAGAAGTTTTCTGAGAAACTACTTTGTGATCTGTGAATTCATCTCACAGAGTTACAACTTAGGCCTCATGAAGCAGTTTGCTACCTGACTTTTCGTGGAATCTGCAAAGGGATATTTGGGAATCCTTTGCGGGCCATTGTGAAAAAGGAAATATCCACACATAATAACTAGAGAGAAGCTTTCTGAGAGATTGCTTTCTGATGTGTGACTTCATCACACAGAGTTCCACCCTTCCCTTCTTGGAACAGTTTGCTAACACTCTTTTCGTGGAATATGGAAAGTGATATTTGGGAGCCCATAGGGGCCCATGGTGAAAAAGGAAGTATCCTCACAGAATAACTAAAGAGAAGCTTTCTGAGAAACTGCATTGCCATGTGTGAATGCACCTCACAGAGTTACACGTTTCCCTTCAGTGATCAGTCTGTAAACACAGATTTCTGGAAATCTATATTTAGATACTTCATAGCACAATGAACCTTACGGTGACACAGGAAATATCCACAGAAGAAAACAAGAAAGAAGCTTTCTTAGAAACTTCTTGGTGATGTGTGAATTCATCTCACAGAGTTACACTTATGGTTCGTGGAGCAGTCCATTAACACTGTCTTTGAGCAACCTGAGAAGGGCTTCCTTGGATCTCATTGAGTCCTACGCTGATGACGGAAATTTCAACTGTTCAAAACGTGAAAGAAGCTTTCTGAGAAACTTCTTTCTGATCTGTGAGTTCATCTCACAGACTTATAACTTAGACTTCAGGAAGAAGTTTGCTAACACTCTTTTCGTGGAATATGGAAAGTGATATTTGGGAGCCCATAGGGGCCCATGGTGAAAAAGGAAGTATCCTCACAGAATAACTAAAGAGAAGCTTTCTGAGAAACTGCATTGCCATGTGTGAATGCACCTCACAGAGTTACACGTTTCTCTTCAGTGATCAGTTTGTTAACACAGTTTTCTGTAAATCTGCAATTAGATACTTCATAGCGCAATGAACCTTACGGTGACAAATGAAATATCCACAGAGGAAAATTGGAAAAAGCTTTCTTAGAAACTTCTTGGTGATGTGTGAATTCATCTCACAGAGTTACATTTATGTTTCATGGAGCAGACCATTAACACTGTCTTTGAGCAACCTGAGAAGGGCTTCCTTGGATCGCATTGAGGTCTCCGCTGATGAAGGAAATTTCAACCGTTCAAAACGTGAAAGAAGCTTTCTGAGAAACTTCTTTCTGATCTGTGAGTTCATCTCACAGACTTCTAACTTAGACTTCAGGAAGCAGTTTGCTAACACTCTTTTCGTGGAATCTGGAAAGTGATATTTGGGAGCCCATAGGGGCCCCTCGTGAAAAAGGAAATATCCCTACATAACAACTAGACAGAAGCTTTCTGAGAGATTGCTTTCTGATGTGTGACTTCATCACACAGAGTTCCACCCTTCCCTTCTTGAAGAGTTTCCTAACACTCTTTTCGTGGAATCCGGAAAGTGATATTTGGGAGCCCATAGGGGCCCCTCGTGAAAAAGGAAATATCCCTACATAACAACTAGACAGAAGCTTTCTGAGAGATTGCTTTCTGTTGTGTGACTTCATCACACGGAGTTCCACCCTTCCCTTCTTTGAACAGTTTGCTAACACTGTTGTTTGGATTCTGCAAAGGTATATTTGGGAGCTCTTTGAGGGCTATGGTGAAAAAGGAAATATCCTCATATAATAACTAAAGAGAAGCTTTCTGAGAAACTGCATTGCCATGTGTGAATGCACCTCACAGAGTTACAAGTTTCTCTTCAGTGATCAGTCTGTCAACACAGTTTTTCTGGAAATCTGCAATTAGATACTTCCTAGCACAATGAACCTTACGGTGACATAGGAAATATCCACAGATGAAAAACAAGAAAGAAGCTTCTTAGAAACTTCTTGGTGATGTGTGAATTTATCTCACAGAGTTACACTTATGTTTCGTGGAGCAGTCCATTAACACTGTCTTTGAGCAACCTGAGAAGGGCTTCCTTGGATCGCATTGAGGTCTACGCTGATGAAGGAAATTTCAACCGTTCAAACGTGAAAGAAGCTTTCTGAGAAACTTCTTTCTGATCTGTGAGTTCATCTCACAGACTTATAACTTAGACTTCAGGAAGCAGTTTGCTAACACTCTTTTCGTGGAATATGGAAAGTGATATTTGGGAGCCCATAGGGGCCCATGGTGAAAAAGGAAGTATCCTCACATAATAACTAAAGAGAAGCTTTCTGAGAAACTGCATTGCCATGTGTGAATGCACCTCACAGAGTTGCACGTTTCTCTTCAGTGATCAGTTTGTTAACACAGTTTTCTGGAAATCTGCAATTAGATACTTCATAGCACAATGAACCTTACGGTGACAAAGGAAATATCCACAGAGGAAAACTGGAAAGAAGCTTTCTTAGAAACTTCTTGGTGATGTGTGAATTCATCTCACAGAGTTACATTTATATTTCATGGAGCAGTCCATTAACACTGTCTTTCAGGAACCTGAGAAGGGCTTCCTCGGATCCAATTGTGGCCTACGCTGATAAAGGAAATGTCTTCCATTCAAAACGTGAAAGAACCTTTCTGAGAAACATATTTCTGATCTGTGAGTTCATCTCACAGAATTATAACTTACACTTCAGGAAGCAGTTTGCGAAAATTCCTTTCGTGGATTCTGGAAGGTGGCATTTGGTCGCCCATAGGGTCCCTTGGGGAAAAAGGAAATATCCTCACATAATAACTCGAGAGAAGCTTTCTGAGAGATTGCTTTCTGATGTGTGACTTCATCACACAGAATTCCACCCTTCCCTTTATAGAACAGTTTGCTAACAATGTTGTCGTGGATTATGCAAAGGAATATTTTTGAGCTCATTGAGGGCTATGTGAAAAAGGAAATATCCTCACATTATAATTAAAGAGAAGCTTTCTGAGAAACTGCGTTGCCATGTGTGAATGCAACTCACAGAGTTATGCGTTTCTCTTCAGAGATCAGTTTGTTAACACAGTTTTCTGGAAATCTGCAATTAGATACTTCATAGTGCAATGAACCTTACGGTGACACAGGAAATATCCACAGGTGAAAACTAGAAAGAAGCTTTCTTGGAAACTTCTTGGTGATGTGTGAATTCATCTCACAGTGTTAAACTTATGTTTCGTGGTGCAGTCCATTAACACTGTCTTTGAGGAAACTGGGAAGGGCTTATTTTAATCGCATTGAGGCCTACGCTGATGAAGGACATTTCATCCGTTCAAAACGTGAAAGAAGCTTTCTGAGAAACTTCTTTCTGATCTGCGAGTTCATCTCACAGACTTATGACTTAGACTTCAGGATGTAGGTTGCTAACACTCTTTCGTGGAATCTGGAAAGTGTTATTGGGAGCCCATAGGGTCCCATGGTGAAAAAAGGAAATATCCTCACATAATAACTAGAGAGAAGCTTTCTGAGAGATTGCTTTCTGATGTGTGACTTCATCACACAGAGTTCCACCCTTCCCTTCTTGGAACAGTTTGCTAACCCTGGTGGCGTGTATTCTGCAGAGGTATATTTGGGAGCTCATTGAGGCTATTTGAAAAAGGAAATATCCTAATCAAACTGGAAAGAAGCCTTCTGAGAACTGCATTGCCATGAGTGAATGCAACTCACAGAGTTACACGTTTCTCTTCAGTGATCAGTTTGCTAACTAAGTTTTCTAGCAATCTGCAATGGGATACCTCCTAGCGCATGAAGCTTACGGTGCCAAAGGAAATATCCTCAGAATGAAATCTAGAAAGAAGCTTTCTTAGAAACTTATAGGGGTGTGTGAATTCACCTCACAAAGTTACACTGTATGCTTCGTGGAGCAGTCCATTAACACTGTCTTTGAGGAACCTGAGAAGGGCTCTTTGGATCGCATTGAGGCCTACGATGATAAAGGAAATTTCATCGGTTCAAAACATGAAAGAAGCTTTCTGAGAAACTTTTTTCTTATCTGTGACTTCGTCTCACAGACTTATAACTTAGACTTCAGGAAGCAGTTTGCTAACACTCTTTTCGTGGAATCTGTAAGGTGATATATGGGAGCCCATAGGGGCCCATGGTGAAAAAGGAAATATCCTCACATAATTACTAGAGAGAAGCCTTCTGAGAGATTGCTTTCTCATGTGTTACTTCATCACACAGAGTTCCACCCTTCCCTTTATAGAACAGTTTGCTAACAATGTTGTCGTCGATTCTGCAGAGGTATATTTGGGATCTCATTGAGGCTATGGTGAAAAAGGAATATCGTCACATAATAATTAAAGAACTTTCTGAGAAACTGCATTGCCATGTGTGAATGCAACTCACCGAGTTACACGTTTCTCTTGAGTGATCAGTTTGTTAACAGAGT
>NW_022144610.1:0-8304 GCF_007565055.1 Rhinopithecus roxellana
AGGTTGCGAGAAGCGACGCGTCGGGTGCACAGCGGGAGAATGGCAGAGTCACCGTAGGGCAGGGGGCTGAGGAGCCTAATGTGAGGTCCTTCAGAAACGGGGTGACAGACTGGCAACGGAAGAAACGTGAACGCGTGGGGTGCAGGCACACAGGGCATGCAGGTTGCGCAGAAGCTGCTCTTTATTTGGTGAGTAAGATTGCCGTGTCCCCCATAGCCCCGCAAAGAGCTCCCAAAATACCTTTGCAGAATCCAACAACAGTGGAGCAACATTTCCAAAAGGGAAGTGGAACTCCGGGGGTGAGTGCACACATCAAAAGCAGACTTAGAAAGCTTCTTTCCAGTTGGTATGTAGGGATTTCCTTTTTCACACCAGGCCCTATGGGTTCCCAATATCACCTTCCAATTCCACGAAAGAGTGTTAGCACACCTGCTCCTGAAGTCGTAAGGTATAAGGCTCCTGAGATGAACCACAGACAGAAAGAGTGTCTCAGAAAGCTTCCTTTCACTTTTGTAGAACGTGAAATTCTTATCAAGCATAGGCCGTTCAATGCGATCCAAGGAAGCCCTCGCAGGTTCCTCAAAGACAAGTGCTACAACTGGACTGCTCCACGAACTAAGTGTAACTCTGGTGAGATGAATGCACACACATCACCTCAGAATTTCCAAGAAAGCTGCCTTCGTTACTTTTCACTGTGGAGATTTCCTTTGGTCACCAGTAAGTTATCATTGCGCCTATGAATAATTTAATTGCAGAATTCCGAGAAACTCCATAACAAACTGATCACATGAAGAGAAACGTGGAACTCTGTGAGTTTGCATTCACACATGGCAACGCAGTTTCTCAGAAAGATTCTCTTTAGTTTTTATGTAAGGATATTCCTTTCCACCATAGCCCTCACGAGCTCCCAATAAGTCTACGAATCCCCACGACAACAGTGTCTTCGAAACTTTCCAGAAGGGAAGGTGGAACTGCTTGTGTGATGAGTCACACATCAGAAAGCAATCTCTCAGAAGAGTTCTCTCTAGTTATTATGTGAGGAGCTATTGCCTTTTTCACCATGGCCCCTATGGCTCCCAAATATCAACTCCAATTGCACGAAAAGAGTGTTAGCACCTACTTCTGTCCTGACGTCTAGTCATAAGTACTGTTGATGAACTCGCCGATCGAAAAGAAGTTTCTCAGAAACCTCTCTTCACGTTTTGGAACCGGTATGACATGTCCTTCATCAGCAAGCACTCATGCCATTCAAGAAGCCCTTCCCAGTTTTCCTCCAAAGAGACAGGGTTAATGGACTGCACCACGAAACATCGTGTACTCTGTGAGATAAATCACACAAATCAACCAAGATTTCCAAGAAGGCTTCTTTTCTAGTTTTCACTTGGTGTATTGTTCCTTGTCACCAAAGTGGTTCATATGCGCTATGAAGTAACTAATTGCTAGATGTCCGAAAACTCTTTAACAAACGTGATCACTGAAGAGAACTTAAATCTGTAGTTGCATTCACACGGCTTTCAAACGAGTGTTCCAGAAAGCTTCCTCTTTAGTTATTAGGTGTGAGGATATTTCCTTTTTTGACCATAGTCCCGCAATCAGCCCTCCAAAATTACCTCTGCAAATCTCACCACGTTGTTAGCAAACTGTCCACAAAATGAGGAAGGTGGGGAACTCTCTGTGATGAACGTCACACATTGAAAGCAATCCTCTCAGACAAGCTTTCTTCGCTAGTTATGTATGTGAGGATATATCCTTTCTCACCAATGGGCCCCTACGGTCTTCCAAATTTATACTTTCCGATTCCACGAAAAGAGTTTGCAAACTGCTTCCTAGTCGAAGTTAGTAAGTCTGGTGAGATACTCACAGATCAAGAAGAAGTTTCTCAAAGCGCTTTCACGTTTTTTAACGTGAAACTTTCTTTATACAGCGTAGGGCCTCAATGCGATCAAGAAAGCCCTTCTCAGTTCCTCAAAAACATGTTAAGGGACTGCTCACGTAACATAAGGTCACTCTGTGAGATGAATTCCACACATCACCAAGAAGTTTCCCAAGAGCTTCTTTCTAGTTTTCACCTGTGATATTTCCTGTGGTCACCATAGTTTCATTGCGATATTAGATCTAAATGCAGATTTCCAAAAACTGTGTTAACAAACGATCACTGAAGAGAAACTTGTACAATCATGAGTTGCATTCACAGATGGCAATGCAGTTTTTCTCATAAGGCTTCCCTTTAGTTATTTTTGTGAGTATATTTCTCATTTCACCATAGCACTCAATAACTTGCAAAAGTATAACTTTGCATAATCCACTGACAACATTTTAGCAAACTGTTACCAAACGAAGGGAAGGTGGAAATCTGTGTGATGAAGTCACACATCATAAAGCAAACTCTCAGAAAGCTTCTCTCTATTATTAGTGAGGCTCATTTTCTTTTGCAACATTGAGGCCCCTATGGGCTCCCAAATATCACGTCCAGATATCCACGTAACGAGATTTCGTAACCTTCTTCCTGAAGTCCTAACTGAAGCCCTGTGAGATGAACTCACAGCTCAGAAAGAAGTTTCTCAAAAGCTTCTATCACGTTTTGACGGATTGAAGTCCTTTATCAGCCTAGGCCTCATGCGATCCAGGAAAGCCCTTCTCAGGTACCTCAGACAGTGTTATGGACTGCTCAACGAAACATAAGTACTCTGTGAGATGAACTCACATCAACATCCAAAAAGACTTTCTAAAAGCTTCTATTTGTTTTTATCTGTGATATTCCTTTGTCACCAAAGGTTCCAATTGTCGCTATGAATATCTAATTGATATCCAGAAAAGGTGTTTAACAGACTATCATCTGAAGAGAACGGTAACGCTTGGGTTGCATTCACACATGCAGCAGGTTCCTCAAACAGCTTCTCTTTTATTGTTATGTATGTGAGATTTACCTTTTCATCAGCCCTCAGATGAGCTCCAAATAGATCCTTGCAGAATCCAACTATAACAGTGTTGAGCAAACATTTCAAGAGGCGAAGGGTGGAACGCCGTGATGAATGAAGTCACCGCATCAAAAGCATATCTAACGGGAAAGTTCTCTCTAGTTTTATTAATTAGGATATTGTCTTTTTCAAACCCACGGGCCCGAGGGTTGCTCAAATAACCTTCGCAGATTCCACAGAAAAGACGTTAGCAAACTGCTTCCCTGGAAGGTCTAAGTTATAAGTCTCTGAATGACATACAGATCAGAAAGAAGTTTCTCAGAAGACTTGCTTTCCACGTTTGTAGACGATTGAAATTTCCTTAGCAGCGAGGCCTCAATGCGTGCTCAAGACGCCGCCTCTCAGTTATCCTCAAGACATGTTTAAGGGACTGCTCCACGAACTAATTTATACTCGTGAGATTAATGATTCCACACACATCATCCAAGAAATTCTAAACAAGCTTCGTTACATTTTCCATCTGTGGGATATTCCCTGTTAGTCACGATAAGGTTCATGCGCTGCAAGAACGCAATTAGATTTCCATGAAAACTGGTGTTAACAAACTGAATCCTGAAGAGACTACTTGTAACTCTGTGGTGCATTCACACACGGGCAACGCAGTTTCCTCGAAAGCTTCTCTTTAGTTATTTGCTGAGGATATTTCCTTTTTCACCAGAACCTCTCAGGGATCTCCCAATATAGCACTTCTGCAAATCAGTCGAACAGAGTTTGTTACAAACTGTTCAGACGGGAAGGGTGGAACTCTGGTGATGAAGTCACACATCAAAAGCAATCTCGCGAAAGCTTCTCTCTACTTAGTTATGTAGGATATTTCCTTTTTCACAAACACCAGGCCGCAAAGGATGCCCAAATAGCCCTTTGCGATTTCCCACGAAAGTCGGTAGCAAACGCTCAATGAAGGCCTAAGTTGTAACGCTGTGAGATGAATTCACAGATCACAAATAGTTTCTCAGAAAACTTCTTTCTCAGTTTTATTTGGAAGATGTTTCCATTGCCCCATTGGTTTGCAAGGGATCTGGAATATCTGTTATCAGATTCCCAAAATAGGGCGAGGCCACAGCCCCATAAATACACTGTAACTTAGTGAGTTGAATTCACACATCACAAAGCCGGTTTCGCAGAACGCTTCCTTACTTAGTAAGAGGAGTATTTGTTGTCCGGAGCTACCACCGTGTGTCCTATTTGCAAGATGCTGCAAAACCGGCTAGAGCAATCTTCTCAAGTCTGTGAGCGGAATTCACCCAAACAAAGAAGTGTCTGAGAAGGCTTCTCTGCAGAGTTCTCTGAGATAGTTCCTTATTTCACCATAGTGCGATTCACGATATCCAAGACTCACATCTGAGATTCCTCAAAATGAGTGCTAGATCTCCCCCGAGATAGGGTGATGTACACTTGAATGAATTCACAAAATATCACAATCCAGTTTCTCAGAAAGCTTACTCCGCATTCTTGGAGGATATTTCTTTATCTTTCTATTCTTCAAGCATCTAAATATCACTTCTCCGAATCCCGGAAACAGTCCTAGGAAACGCTCCCAAAACACTGGCGTAAACTCGAAAGAGATGGAAGTCACACATCAGAAAGCAATCTCCGCAGAAAGCTTCTGTCTAGTTATTATCTGAAAATGCATTTTTCACCATGCGCCCCAGTAGGTTCCCAAAAAATCACTTTGCAGATTTCCACGAAAAATAGTGTTAGCAAACTGCTTCCTGAAGTCTAAGTTAAAGTCTGTGAGATAACTCACAGATCAGAAAGAGTTGCTCAAAGCTTATTTTCACGTTTTGAACGGGTGAAATACCTTCATCAGCGTAGGCCTCAAGGCGATCCAAGGAAGCATAGCCCTTCTCAGGTTGCTCAAAGACGTGTTTAATGGACTGCTCCACGAAACATAAATAGAACTCTGTGAGAGGAATTCACACATCACCAAAAGTTGCTAAGAAAGCTCTAGTCCAGTTTTCTCTGTGGATATTTCCTTTGTCACAGTAAGTTAATTGCGCATGAAGTAATCTAATTGGCAGATGTCCTGAAACGGTGTTAACCAACTAATCACTGAAGGAACGTGTACTCTGTGAGTTGCAATTCACAATGGCAAAGGCAGTTCTCAGAAAGCTTCTCTTTGTTTATTCCTGTGGATACTTCCGTTTCACCATGGGCCCCTATGGGCTCCCAAATATCACTTTCCACAATTCCACGAAAAGAGTGTTAGCAAACTGCTTCCTGAGTCGAAGTTTATAAGTCTGTGAGATGGACTCACAGATCAGAAAGAAGGTGTTATCAAAAGCTTTCTTAACGTTTTTGAACGGTTGAAATTTTTTCCTTCGCAGCGTAGTACGGGCTCAAGGCGATCCACGGGAAGCCCTTCGCAGGTTGCTCAAAGACAGTGTTAATGGACTGCTCCACGAACCATAAGTGAACTCTGTGAATGAATTCACACATCACCAAGACGTTCTAAGAAAGCTTCTACCTGGTTTTTGCATCTGTGGAATATTTTTCCTATGTCACCGAATTTCATTGTGGCTAATGGAGGAATCTAATTTGGAGGTCCGGTTCAGAAAAACTGTGTTGACAGACGATAAACTGAATAGAAACGTGTACTCTGTGAGTGCATTCACACATGGCAATGCAGGTTCTGCAGAAAGCTTCTCTTTAGTTGTTATGGTGAGGATATTTCCTTTTTCCCATAGCCCTCAAAGACTCCCAAGATACCTTGGCAGAAATCAAAACAACAGTGTAGCAAACAGTTCAAAGGAAGTGGAACTCCGTTGGATGAAGTTCACACATCAGAAAGCAATCTCTGAAAGCTTCTTTCGAGTTGTTTATGTAAGGGATGTCCTTGTTCACACGTGCCCCTATGGTTCCCAAATAGAACCTTCCGATTCCACGAAAAGAGTGTTAAGCAAACTGCTTCCTGAAGTCATAAGTTTATAAGTCTCTGAGAGAAACCACAGATCAGAGAAGTTTTTCGCAGAAAGCTCTTGCACTGTTTGAAACGGTTGAAATTTCCTTCATCAGCGTAGGCAGCATGCGATCCAAGGAGCCCTTCTCAGGTTGCCGCAAGACAGGCTAATGGACTGCTCCACGAAACATAAGTTGAACGCTGTGAGATGAAGTCACACATCACCAAGAGTTTTCCAAGAAGCTCCTTTCACTTTTCACCTGTGGATAGTTCCTTTGTCACCATAGTTTTTATTGCGCGAGAAGTATTAATTGCAGAATTGCCAGAAACTCCATTAACAAAACGGATCCTGAAGAGAAACGTGTAAACTCCTGTGGTTGCAGTCACACATGGCACGCAAGTTTCTCAGAAGATTCTCTTTAAGGTATTATGTAAGGGAATATTTCCTTTTTCACCATAGCCCGCAATGAGCTCCCAAATAGTCCTAACAAATTCCCCGACAACAGTGTTCGCAAACTGTTCCCAGAAGGGAGGGTGGAACTCTGTGTGAAGAAGTCACACAATCAGAAAGCAATCTCTCGAAAGATGCGCTCTAGTTATTATTGAGGATATTTCCTTTTTCCACCATGGCCCCTATGGGCTCCCAAATATCCTTTCCAGATTGCAACGAAAAGTTTAGCAGCCTACTTCCTGAAGTTAAGTCATAGTCTGTGTGTGAAACTACGTCAATCAGAAAGAAGTTTTTCGCATAAACCGTCTTTCACGTTTTGAACGGATGAAATGTCCTTCATCACATAGGCCTCAATCCATTCAAAGAAAGCCCGGCCCTTCCCATGTTCCTCAAGACAGGGTTATGGACTGCACCACGGAAACCATAAATTAACTCTGTGAGATGAAATCACACATCACCAGAAGTTTTCAAGAAGCTTCTTTCTAGTTTTTCACTTGTGGGTATTCCTTTGTGACACCATAAGGTTTTGCATGGCGCTATGAGTAACTATTGCAGAGTTCCAGAAAAATCTGGTTACAACTAGATCACTGAAGAGAAAGCGTGTAAATGCTTGAGTTCATTCACAACATTCAACGCGAGTTTCTCAGAAAGCTTCTCTTTATTTAGTTATTTATTGTTGAGGAAGTATTTCCTGTTTTAACCATAGCCCTCAAGCAGCGCCGCAATATAATTACCTCTGCAGAATCATCAACAACGACGTTGTTAGCAACGGTTCCAAGAATGGAAGGGTGAGTAACGCGCTTAAGGAGTCACACATTAGAAAGCAATCTCTCAGAAACGTTTCTCTAGTTATTTATGTGAGGATAATATCCTTTCTCCAACCAGGCCCCTCGGGCTAGCCAAATATTACGTTCCAGATTCCACGAAAAGAGTGTTGGCAAACTGCTTACTGTAAGGTCAAGTTAGGATCTGTGAATGAACGCCGAAGAAGGGGAGGGAAGAAAGAAAAATCAGAAAAAAAAGTAAGAGATTTCTCAGAAAACGTCTTTCACGTTTTTATTAACGGATGAAATTTCCTTTAATCGGCGTAGGCCCATGCGATCAAAGAAGCCCGTCTCGTTCCTCAAAAACAGTGTTAATGGGACTGCGCCCCGAAACATAAGTGTCCAAGCTTGTGAGATGAATGCACACTCCACCAGAAGTTTCCAAGAAAGCTTCTTCTAGTTTTTCACCTGTGATATTCCTGGGTCACCATAAGTTTCAGTGCGATATGTTAGTATCATTGCAGATTTCTCCAGAGACTGGGGAAGCAGTTTGCTATCACTCTTTTCGTGGAATCTTTAAAGTGATACTTGGGAGCCCATAGGGGCCCATGGTGAAAAAGGGATCTCCTCACATAATAACTAGAGAGAAGCTTTCTAGAGATTGCTTTCTGATGTGTGACTTCATCTCACAGAGTTCCACCCTTCCCTTCTTGGAACAGTTTGCTAACACTGTTGTCCTGGATTCTGCAAAGTGATATTTGGGAGCTCATTGAGGGCTATGGTGAAAAAGCAAATATCCTCCCATAATAACTGGAGAGAAGCTCTCTGAGAAACTGCATTGCCATGTGTGAATGCAACTCACAGAGTTACACGTTTCTCTTCCGTGATCAGTTTGCTAACACAGTTTTCTAGAAATCTGCAATTAGATACTTCATAGCGCAATGAAGCTTACGGTGACAAAGGAATATACTCAGTGGAAAACTAGAAAGAAGCTTTCTTAGAAACTTCTTGGTGATGTGTGAATTCATCTCACAGAGTTACACTTATGTTTCGTGGAGCAGTCATTAACACTGTCTTTGAGGAAACTGAGAAGGGCTTCTTTGGATCGCATTGAGGCCTACGCTGACAAAGGAAATTTCATCCGTTCAAAACGTGAAAGAAGCTTTCTGAGAAACTTCTTTCTGATCTGTGAGTTCATCTCACAGACTTATA
>NW_022144611.1:0-28129 GCF_007565055.1 Rhinopithecus roxellana
TTTAGTTATTATGTGAGGATATTTCCTTATCACCATGGGCCCCAATAGGCTCCCAAATATCACTTTGCAGATTCCACGAAAAGAGTGTTAGCAAACTGCTTCTTGAGGCAGAGGTTGTAACTCTGTGAGATGAACTCACAGATCAGAAAGAAGTTTTCAGAAAGCTTCTTTCACGTTTTGAACGGATGAAATTTCCTTTATCAGCGTAGGCCTCAATGTGATCCAAAGAAGCCCTTCTCAGATTCCTCAAAGACAGTGTTAATGGACTGCTCCACGAAACATAAGTGTAACTCTGTGAGATGAATTCACACATCACCAAGAAGTTTCTAAGAAAGCTTCTTTCTAGTTTTCATCTGTGGATATTTCCTTTGTCACTGTAATGTTCATTGCGCTATGAAGTATCTAATTGCAGATTTCCAGAAAACTGTGCTAACAAACTGATCACTGAAGAGAAACGTGTAACTCTGTGAGTTGCATTCACACTTGGCAATGCAGTTTCTCAGAAAGCTTCTCTTTAGTTATTATGTGAGGCTATTTCCTTTATCACCATGGGCCCCAATAGGCTCCCAAATATCACTTTGCAGATTCCACGAAAAGAGTGTTAGCAAACTGCTTCTTGAGGCAGAGGGGGTAAAGCGGTGAGATGAACTCACAGATTGCAGAAGAAGGGTTCTAAGAAAGCGTCTTCCACGGTTGTTGGAACGGATGAAATGGCTTTATCAGCGTAGGGCCTCAATGTGATCCCAAGAAGGCCCTTCTCCAGTTCCTCAAAGACAGTGTTAAGGGACTGCTCCCACGAACATAAGTGTAACTCTGTGAGATGAAGTCACACATCACCAAGAAGTTATCTAACAGAAGAGCCTTCTTTCTAGTTTTCATCTGTGGATCTTTCCTTGGTCACTGTAGGTTCATTGCGCTATGAAGTGATCTCAATTGCAGATTCCAGAAAACTGTGCTAACAACTGATCACTAGAAGAGGAACGTGTAACTCTGTGAGTTGCATTCACACTTGGCAATGCAGTTTCTTCAGAAAGCTTCTCTTAGAAGTTATTAGGTGAGGATATTTTCCTTTATCCCATGGGCCCCAATAGGCTCCCAAATATCACTTTGCAAGATTCCACGAAAAGAGTGTTAGCAACTGCTTCTTTGAGGCAGAGGTTGTAACTCTGTGAATGAACTCACAGATCAGAAAGAAGTTTTCTCAGAAAAGTCTTCTTTCCACGTTTTGAACGGATGAAATTTCCTTTATCGCGTAAGCCTCATGTGATCCAAAGAAGCCCTTCTCAGATTCCTCAAAGACAGTGTTAATGGACATGCTCCACGAAACATAAGTTAACGCTGTGAATGAAATTCACACATCACCAAGAAGTTCTAAGAGAGCTTCTTTCTGATTTTTCATCTGTGGATATTTCCTTGTCACTGTAATGTTCATTGCGCTATGAAGTATCTAATTGCAGATTTCCAGAAAACTGTGCTAACAAACTGATCACTGAGAGAAACGTGTCACTTCTGTGAGTTGCATTCACACTATGGCAATGCAGTTTCTCAGAAAGCTTCTCTTTAGTTATTATGTGAGGATATTTCCTTTATCACCATGGGCCCCAATAGGCTCCCAAATATCACTTTGCAGATTCACGAAAAGAGTGTTAGCAAACTGCTTCTTGAGGCAGAGGTTGTAACTCTGTGAGAATGAACTCACAGATGAGAAGAAGTTTCTCAGAAAGCTTCTTCTCACGTTTTGAACGGATGAAATTTCCTTTATCAGCGTAGGCCTCAATGTGATCCAAAGAAGCCCTTCTCAGATTCCTCAAAGACAGTGTTAATGGACTGCTACCACGAAACATAAGTGTAACTCTGTGAGATGAATTCACACATCACCAAGAAGTTCAAAGAAAGCTTCTTTCTAGTTTTCATCTGTGGTATTTCCTTTGTCACTGTAATGTTCATTGCGCTATGAAGTATCTCATTGCAGATTTCCAGAAAAACTGTGCTAACAAACTGATCACTGAAGAGAACGTGTAACTCTGTGAGTTGCATTCACACTTGGCAATGCAGTTTCTCAGAAAGCTTCTCTTTAGTTATTATGTGAGGATATTTCCTTTATCACCATGGGCCCCAATAGGCTCCCAAATATCACTTTGCAGATTCCACGAAAAGAGTGTTAGCAAACTGCTTCTTGAGGCAGAGGTTGTAACTCTGTGAGATGAACTCACGATCAGAAAGAAGTTTCTCAGAAAGCTTCTTTCACGTTTTGAACGGATGAAATTTCCTTTATCAGCGTAGGCCTCAATGTGATCCAAAGAAGCCCTTCTCAGATTCCTCAAAGACAGTGTTAATGGACATGCTCCACGAAACATAAGTGTAACTCTGTGAGATGAATTCACACATCACCAAGAAGTTTCTAAGAAAGCTTCTTTCTAGTTTTCATCTGTGGATATTTCCTTTGTCACTGTAATGTTCATTGCGCTATGAAGTATCTAATTGCAGATTTCCAGAAAACTGTGCTAACAAACTGATCACTGAAGAGAAACGTGTAACTCTGTGAGTTGCATTCACACTTGGCAATGCAGTTTCTCAGAAAGCTTCTCTTTAGTTATTATTGAGGATATTTCCTTTATCACCATGGGCCCCATAGGCTCCCAAATATCACTTTGCAGATTCCACGAAAAGAGTGTTAGCAAACTGCTTCTTGAGGCAGAGGTTGTAACTCTGTGAGATGAACTCACAGATCAGAAAGAAGTTTCTCAGAAAGCTTCTTTCACGTTTTGAACGGATGAAATTTCCTTTATCAGCGTAGGCCTCAATGTGATCCAAAGAAGCCCTTCTCAGATTCCTCAAAGACAGTGTTAGTGGACTGCTCCACGAAACATAAGTGTAACTCTGTGAGATGAATTCACACATCACCAAGAAGTTTCAAAGAAAGCTTCTTTCTAGTTTTCATCTGTGGATATTCCTTTGTCACTGTAATGTTCATTGCGCTATGAAGTATCTCATTGCAGATTTCCAGAAAACTGTGCTAACAAACTGATCACTGAAGAGAAACGTGTCACTCTGTGAGTTGCATTCACACTTGGCAATGCAGTTTCTCAGAAAGCTTCTCTTTAGTTATTATGTGAGGATATTTCCTTTATCACCATGGGCCCCAATAGGCTCCCAAATATCACTTTGCAGATTCCACGAAAAGAGTGTTAGCAAACTGCTTCTTGAGGCAGAGGTTGTAACTCTGTGAGATGAACTCACAGATCAGAAAGAAGTTTCTCAGAAAGCTTCTTTCACGTTTTGAACGGATGAAATTTCCTTTATCAGCGTAGGCCTCAATGTGATCCAAAGAAGCCCTTCTCAGATTCCTCAAAGACAGTGTTAATGGACTGCTCCACGAAACATAAGTGTAACTCTGTGAGATGAATTCACACATCACCAAGAAGTTTCTAAGAAAGCTTCTTTCTAGTTTTCATCTGTGGATATTTCCTTTGTCACTGTAATGTTCATTGCGCTATGAAGTATCTCATTGCAGATTTCCAGAAAACTGTGCTAACAAACTGATCACTGAAGAGAAACGTGTAACTCTGTGAGTTGCATTCACACTTGGCAATGCAGTTTCTCAGAAGCTTCTCTTTAGTTATTATGTGAGGATATTTCCTTTATCACCATGGGCCCCAATAGGCTCCCAAATATCACTTTGCAGATTCCACGAAAAGAGTGTTAGCAAACTGCTTCTTGAGGCAGAGGTTGTAACTCTGTGAGATGAACTCACAGATCAGAAAGAAGTTTCTCAGAAAGCTTCTTTCACGTTTTGAACGGATGAAATTTCCTTTATCAGCGTAGGCCTCAATGTGATCCAAAGAAGCCCTTCTCAGATTCCTCAAAGACAGTGTTAATGGACTGCTCCACGAAACATAAGTGTAACTCTGTGAGATGAATTCACACATCACCAAGAAGTTTCTAAGAAAGCTTCTTTCTAGTTTTCATCTGTGGATATTTCCTTTGTCACTGTAATGTTCATTGCGCTATGAAGTATCTCATTGCAGATTTCCAGAAAACTGTGCTAACAAACTGATCACTGAAGAGAAACGTGTCACTCTGTGAGTTGCATTCACACTTGGCAATGCAGTTTCTCAGAAAGCTTCTCTTTAGTTATTATGTGAGGATATTTCCTTTATCACCATGGGCCCCAATAGGCTCCCAAATATCACTTTGCAGATTCCACGAAAAGAGTGTTAGCAAACTGCTTCTTGAGGCAGAGGTTGTAACTCTGTGAGATGAACTCACAGATCAGAAAGAAGTTTCTCAGAAAGCTTCTTTCACGTTTTGAACGGATGAAATTTCCTTTATCAGCGTAGGCCTCAATGTGATCCAAAGAAGCCCTTCTCAGATTCCTCAAAGACAGTGTTAATGGACTGCTCCACGAAACATAAGTGTAACTCTGTGAGATGAATTCACACATCACCAAGAAGTTTCTAAGAAAGCTTCTTTCTAGTTTTCATCTGTGGATATTTCCTTTGTCACTGTAATGTTCATTGCGCTATGAAGTATCTAATTGCAGATTTCCAGAAAACTGTGCTAACAAACTGATCACTGAAGAGAAACGTGTAACTCTGTGAGTTGCATTCATACTTGGCAATGCAGTTTCTCAGAAAGCTTCTCTTTAGTTATTATGTGAGGATATTTCCTTTATCACCATGGGCCCCAATAGGCTCCCAAATATCACTTTGCAGATTCCACGAAAAGAGTGTTAGCAAACTGCTTCTTGAGGCAGAGGTTGTAACTCTGTGAGATGAACTCACAGATGAGAAAGAAGTTTCTCAGAAAGCTTCTTTCACGTTTTGAACGGATGAAATTTCCTTTATCAGCCTAGGCCTCAATGTGATCCAAAGAAGCCCTTCTCAGATTCCTCAAAGACAGTGTTAATGGACTGCTCCACGAAACATAAGTGTAACTCTGTGAGATGAATTCACACATCACCAAGAAGTTTCTAAGAAAGCTTCTTTCTAGTTTTCATCTGTGGATATTTCCTTTGTCACTGTAATGTTCATTGCGCTATGAAGTATCTAATTGCAGATTTCCAGAAAACTGTGCTAACAAACTGATCACTGAAGAGAAACGTGTAACTCTGTGAGTTGCATTCATACTTGGCAATGCAGTTTCTCAGAAAGCTTCTCTTTAGTTATTATGTGAGGATATTTCCTTTATCACCATGGGCCCCAATAGGCTCCCAAATATCACTTTGCAGATTCCACGAAAAGAGTGTTAGCAAACTGCTTCTTGAGGCAGAGGTTGTAACTCTGTGAGATGAACTCACAGATCAGAAAGAAGTTTCTCAGAAAGCTTCTTTCACGTTTTGAACGGATGAAATTTCCTTTATCAGCCTAGGCCTCAATGTGATCCAAAGAAGCCCTTCTCAGATTCCTCAAAGACAGTGTTAATGGACTGCTCCACGAAACATAAGTGTAACTCTGTGAGATGAATTCACACATCACCAAGAAGTTTCTAAGAAAGCTTCTTTCTAGTTTTCATCTGTGGATATTTCCTTTGTCACTGTAATGTTCATTACGCTATGAAGTATCTAATTGCAGATTTCCAGAAAACTGTGCTAACAAACTGATCACTGAAGAGAAACGTGTAACTCTGTGAGTTGCATTCACACTTGGCAATGCAGTTTCTCAGAAAGCTTCTCTTTAGTTAGTATGTGAGGCTATTTCCTTTATCACCATGGGCCCTAATAGGCTCCCAAATATCACTTTGCAGATTCCACGAAAAGAGTGTTAGCAAACTGCTTCTTGAGGCAGAGGTTGTAACTCTGTGAGATGAACTCACAGATCAGAACGAAGTTTCTCAGAAAGCTTCTTTCTCATTTTTATTGGAAGATGTTTCCATTGGCCCCATTGTTTTCAAAGGGATCGGGAATATCTGTTCTCAGATTCCACACAAATAGGCCTAGGCCACGGCCCCACGACATACAGCTGCAACTTAGTGAGTTGAATTCACACATCACAAAGCGGTTTCTCAGAAAGCTTCTTTCTTTAGTGAGACAGGGTTATTTGTGGTCTTGGAGCGCCACCGTGTGTCCTATTGCAGATTCTGCGAAAATTCTGCTAGCAAGTTTCTCAGTGGAAACAATGATGGACATCTGTGGGCTGAATTCACCCACAACAAAGAAGTTTTTGAGAAGGCTTCTCTGCAGGTTTCTCTGAGGAGAGTTCCTTATTCAGCATGCGATTCAACGATATCCAAGACATCACATCTGAGATTCCTCAAAATGAGTGCTAGGAAACTCCCCCGAGAAAGGGTGATAGAACACTGTGAAATGAATTCACATATCACAAAGCAGTTTCTCAGAAAGCTTGGTTCCGCTTTCTCTTGAAGGATATATCCTTTCTCCTTCTATTCTTCAAAGCTATCTGAAATATCACTTCTCAGAATCCACGGAAACAGCCCTAAGAAACGGCTCCAAAAAACACTGGCGTAACTCTGTGAGTTGCATTCACACATGGCAATGCAGTTTCTCAGAAAGCTTCTCTTTAGTTATTATGTGAGGATATTTCCTTTATCACCATGGGCCCCAATAGGCTCCCAAATATCACTTTGCAGATTCCACGAAAAGAGTGTTAGCAAACTGCTTCTTGAGGCAGAGGTTGTAACTCTGTGAGATGAACTCACAGATCAGAAAGAAGTTTTTCAGAAAGCTTCTTTCACGTTTTGAACGGATGAAATTTCCTTTATCAGCGTAGGCCTCAATGTGATCCAAAGAAGCCCTTCTCAGATTCCTCAAAGACAGTGTTAATGGACTGCTCCACGAAACATAAGTGTAACTCTGTGAGATGAATTCACACATCACCAAGAAGTTTCTAAGAAAGCTTCTTTCTAGTTTTCATCTGTGGATATTTCCTTTGTCACTGTAATGTTCATTGCGCTATGAAGTATCTAATTGCAGATTTCCAGAAAACTGTGCTAACAAACTGATCACTGAAGAGAAACGTGTAACTCTGTGAGTTGCATTCACACTTGGCAATGCAGTTTCTCAGAAAGCTTCTCTTTAGTTATTATGTGAGGCTATTTCCTTTATCACCATGGGCCCCAATAGGCTCCCAAATATCACTTTGCAGATTCCACGAAAAGAGTGTTAGCAAACTGCTTCTTGAGGCAGAGGTTGTAACTCTGTGAGATGAACTCACAGATCAGAAAGAAGTTTCTCAGAAAGCTTCTTTCACGTTTTGAACGGATGAAATTTCCTTTATCAGCGTAGGCCTCAATGTGATCCAAAGAAGCCCTTCTCAGATTCCTCAAAGACAGTGTTAATGGACTGCTCCACGAAACATAAGTGTAACTCTGTGAGATGAATTCACACATCACCAAGAAGTTTCTAAGAAAGCTTCTTTCTAGTTTTCATCTGTGGATATTTCCTTTGTCACTGTAATGTTCATTGCGCTATGAAGTATCTAATTGCAGATTTCCAGAAAACTGTGCTAACAAACTGATCACTGAAGAGAAACGTGTAACTCTGTGAGTTGCATTCACACTTGGCAATGCAGTTTCTCAGAAAGCTTCTCTTTAGTTATTATGTGAGGATATTTCCTTTATCACCATGGGCCCCAATAGGCTCCCAAATATCACTTTGCAGATTCCACGAAAAGAGTG
The DNA here is from genome assembly GCF_007565055.1 of Rhinopithecus roxellana. Lineage (NCBI taxonomy): Eukaryota > Metazoa > Chordata > Mammalia > Primates > Cercopithecidae > Rhinopithecus > Rhinopithecus roxellana. Next base: position 7,636 of record NW_022144611.1, read on the forward strand.
TTAGCAAACTGCTTCTTGAGGCAGAGGTTGTAACTCTGTGAGATGAACTCACAGATGAGAAAGAAGTTTCTCAGAAAGCTTCTTTCACGTTTTGAACGGATGAAATTTCCTTTATCAGCGTAGGCCTCAATGTGATCCAAAGAAGCCCTTCTCAGATTCCTCAAAGACAGTGTTAATGGACTGCTCCACGAAACATAAGTGTAACTCTGTGAGATGAATTCACACATCACCAAGAAGTTTCTAAGAAAGCTTCTTTCTAGTTTTCATCTGTGGATATTTCCTTTGTCACTGTAATGTTCATTGCGCTATGAAGTATCTCATTGCAGATTTCCAGAAAACTGTGCTAACAAACTGATCACTGAAGAGAAACGTGTAACTCTGTGAGTTGCATTCACACTTGGCAATGCAGTTTCTCAGAAAGCTTCTCTTTAGTTATTATGTGAGGATATTTCCTTTATCACCATGGGCCCCAATAGGCTCCCAAATATCACTTTGCAGATTCCACGAAAAGAGTGTTAGCAAACTGCTTCTTGAGGCAGAGGTTGTAACTCTGTGAGATGAACTCACAGATCAGAAAGAAGTTTCTCAGAAAGCTTCTTTCACGTTTTGAACGGATGAAATTTCCTTTATCAGCGTAGGCCTCAATGTGATCCAAAGAAGCCCTTCTCAGATTCCTCAAAGACAGTGTTAATGGACTGCTCCACGAAACATAAGTGTAACTCTGTGAGATGAATTCACACATCACCAAGAAGTTTCTAAGAAAGCTTCTTTCTAGTTTTCATCTGTGGATATTTCCTTTGTCACTGTAATGTTCATTGCGCTATGAAGTATCTCATTGCAGATTTCCAGAAAACTGTGCTAACAAACTGATCACTGAAGAGAAACGTGTAACTCTGTGAGTTGCATTCACACTTGGCAATGCAGTTTCTCAGAAAGCTTCTCTTTAGTTATTATGTGAGGATATTTCCTTTATCACCATGGGCCCCAATAGGCTCCCAAATATCACTTTGCAGATTCCACGAAAAGAGTGTTAGCAAACTGCTTCTTGAGGCAGAGGTTGTAACTCTGTGAGATGAACTCACAGATCAGAAAGAAGTTTCTCAGAAAGCTTCTTTCACGTTTTGAACGGATGAAATTTCCTTTATCAGCGTAGGCCTCAATGTGATCCAAAGAAGCCCTTCTCAGATTCCTCAAAGACAGTGTTAATGGACTGCTCCACGAAACATAAGTGTAACTCTGTGAGATGAATTCACACATCACCAAGAAGTTTCTAAGAAAGCTTCTTTCTAGTTTTCATCTGTGGATATTTCCTTTGTCACTGTAATGTTCATTGCGCTATGAAGTATCTCATTGCAGATTTCCAGAAAACTGTGCTAACAAACTGATCACTGAAGAGAAACGTGTCACTCTGTGAGTTGCATTCACACTTGGCAATGCAGTTTCTCAGAAAGCTTCTCTTTAGTTATTATGTGAGGATATTTCCTTTATCACCATGGGCCCCAATAGGCTCCCAAATATCACTTTGCAGATTCCACGAAAAGAGTGTTAGCAAACTGCTTCTTGAGGCAGAGGTTGTAACTCTGTGAGATGAACTCACAGATCAGAAAGAAGTTTCTCAGAAAGCTTCTTTCACGTTTTGAACGGATGAAATTTCCTTTATCAGCGTAGGCCTCAATGTGATCCAAAGAAGCCCTTCTCAGATTCCTCAAAGACAGTGTTAATGGACTGCTCCACGAAACATAAGTGTAACTCTGTGAGATGAATTCACACATCACCAAGAAGTTTCTAAGAAAGCTTCTTTCTAGTTTTCATCTGTGGATATTTCCTTTGTCACTGTAATGTTCATTGCGCTATGAAGTATCTAATTGCAGATTTCCAGAAAACTGTGCTAACAAACTGATCACTGAAGAGAAACGTGTAACTCTGTGAGTTGCATTCACACTTGGCAATGCAGTTTCTCAGAAAGCTTCTCTTTAGTTATTATGTGAGGATATTTCCTTTATCACCATGGGCCCCAATAGGCTCCCAAATATCACTTTGCAGATTCCACGAAAAGAGTGTTAGCAAACTGCTTCTTGAGGCAGAGGTTGTAACTCTGTGAGATGAACTCACAGATGAGAAAGAAGTTTCTCAGAAAGCTTCTTTCACGTTTTGAACGGATGAAATTTCCTTTATCAGCGTAGGCCTCAATGTGATCCAAAGAAGCCCTTCTCAGATTCCTCAAAGACAGTGTTAATGGACTGCTCCACGAAACATAAGTGTAACTCTGTGAGATGAATTCACACATCACCAAGAAGTTTCTAAGAAAGCTTCTTTCTAGTTTTCATCTGTGGATATTTCCTTTGTCACTGTAATGTTCATTGCGCTATGAAGTATCTAATTGCAGATTTCCAGAAAACTGTGCTAACAAACTGATCACTGAAGAGAAACGTGTAACTCTGTGAGTTGCATTCATACTTGGCAATGCAGTTTCTCAGAAAGCTTCTCTTTAGTTATTATGTGAGGATATTTCCTTTATCACCATGGGCCCCAATAGGCTCCCAAATATCACTTTGCAGATTCCACGAAAAGAGTGTTAGCAAACTGCTTCTTGAGGCAGAGGTTGTAACTCTGTGAGATGAACTCACAGATCAGAAAGAAGTTTCTCAGAAAGCTTCTTTCACGTTTTGAACGGATGAAATTTCCTTTATCAGCCTAGGCCTCAATGTGATCCAAAGAAGCCCTTCTCAGATTCCTCAAAGACAGTGTTAATGGACTGCTCCACGAAACATAAGTGTAACTCTGTGAGATGAATTCACACATCACCAAGAAGTTTCTAAGAAAGCTTCTTTCTAGTTTTCATCTGTGGATATTTCCTTTGTCACTGTAATGTTCATTACGCTATGAAGTATCTAATTGCAGATTTCCAGAAAACTGTGCTAACAAACTGATCACTGAAGAGAAACGTGTAACTCTGTGAGTTGCATTCACACTTGGCAATGCAGTTTCTCAGAAAGCTTCTCTTTAGTTAGTATGTGAGGCTATTTCCTTTATCACCATGGGCCCTAATAGGCTCCCAAATATCACTTTGCAGATTCCACGAAAGAGTGTTAGCAAACTGCTTCTTGAGGCAGAGGTTGTAACTCTGTGAGATGAACTCACAGATCAGAACGAAGTTTCTCAGAAAGCTTCTTTCTCATTTTTATTGGAAGATGTTTCCATTGGCCCCATTGTTTTCAAAGGGATCGGGAATATCTGTTCTCAGATTCCACACAAATAGGCCTAGGCCACGGCCCCACGACATACAGCTGCTGCACTTAGTGAGTTGAATTCACACATCACAAAGCGGTTTCTCAGAAAGCTTTCTTTAGTACAGGGTTATTTGTGGTCTTGGAGCGCCACCGTGTGTCCTATTGCAGATTCTGCGAAAATTCTGCTAGCAAGTTTCTCAGTGGAAACAATGATGGACATCTGTGGGCTGAATTCACCCCAACAAAGAAGTTTTTGAGAAGGCTTCTCTGCAGGTTTCTCTGAGGAGAGTTCCTTATTCAGCATGCGATTCAACGATATCCAAGACATCACATCTGAGATTCCTCAAAATGAGTGCTAGGAAACTCCCCCGAGAAAGGGTGATAGAACACTGTGAAATGAATTCACATATCACAAGCAGTTTCTCAGAAAGCTTGGTTCCGCTTTCTCTTGAAGGATATATCCTTTCTCCTTCTATTCTTCAAAGCTATCTGAAATATCACTTCTCAGAATCCACGGAAACAGCCCTAAGAAACGGCTCCAAAAAACACTGGCGTAACTCTGTGAGTTGCATTCACACATGGCAATGCAGTTTCTCAGAAAGCTTCTCTTTAGTTATTATGTGAGGATATTCCTTTATCACCATGGGCCCCAATAGGCTCCCAAATATCACTTTGCAGATTCCACGAAAAGAGTGTTAGCAAACTGCTTCTTGAGGCAGAGGTTGTAACTCTGTGAGATGAACTCACAGATCAGAAAGAAGTTTTTCAGAAAGCTTCTTTCACGTTTTGAACGGATGAAATTTCCTTTATCAGCGTAGGCCTCAATGTGATCCAAAGAAGCCCTTCTCAGATTCCTCAAAGACAGTGTTAATGGACTGCTCCACGAAACATAAGTGTAACTCTGTGAGATGAATTCACACATCACCAAGAAGTTTCTAAGAAAGCTTCTTTCTAGTTTTCATCTGTGGATATTTCCTTTGTCACTGTAATGTTCATTGCGCTATGAAGTATCTAATTGCAGATTTCCAGAAAACTGTGCTAACAAACTGATCACTGAAGAGAAACGTGTAACTCTGTGAGTTGCATTCACACTTGGCAATGCAGTTTCTCAGAAAGCTTCTCTTTAGTTATTATGTGAGGCTATTTCCTTTATCACCATGGGCCCCAATAGGCTCCCAAATATCACTTTGCAGATTCCACGAAAAGAGTGTTAGCAAACTGCTTCTTGAGGCAGAGGTTGTAACTCTGTGAGATGAACTCACAGATCAGAAAGAAGTTTTTCAGAAAGCTTCTTTCACGTTTTGAACGGATGAAATTTCCTTTATCAGCGTAGGCCTCAATGTGATCCAAAGAAGCCCTTCTCAGATTCCTCAAAGACAGTGTTAATGGACTGCTCCACGAAACATAAGTGTAACTCTGTGAGATGAATTCACACATCACCAAGAAGTTTCTAAGAAAGCTTCTTTCTAGTTTTCATCTGTGGATATTTCCTTTGTCACTGTAATGTTCATTGCGCTATGAAGTATCTAATTGCAGATTTCCAGAAAACTGTGCTAACAAACTGATCACTGAAGAGAAACGTGTAACTCTGTGAGTTGCATTCACACTTGGCAATGCAGTTTCTCAGAAAGCTTCTCTTTAGTTATTATGTGAGGATATTTCCTTTATCACCATGGGCCCCAATAGGCTCCCAAATATCACTTTGCAGATTCCACGAAAAGAGTGTTAGCAAACTGCTTCTTGAGGCAGAGGTTGTAACTCTGTGAGATGAACTCACAGATGAGAAAGAAGTTTCTCAGAAAGCTTCTTTCACGTTTTGAACGGATGAAATTTCCTTTATCAGCGTAGGCCTCAATGTGATCCAAAGAAGCCCTTCTCAGATTCCTCAAAGACAGTGTTAATGGACTGCTCCACGAAACATAAGTGTAACTCTGTGAGATGAATTCACACATCACCAAGAAGTTTCTAAGAAAGCTTCTTTCTAGTTTTCATCTGTGGATATTTCCTTTGTCACTGTAATGTTCATTGCGCTATGAAGTATCTCATTGCAGATTTCCAGAAAACTGTGCTAACAAACTGATCACTGAAGAGAAACGTGTAACTCTGTGAGTTGCATTCACACTTGGCAATGCAGTTTCTCAGAAAGCTTCTCTTTAGTTATTATGTGAGGATATTTCCTTTATCACCATGGGCCCCAATAGGCTCCCAAATATCACTTTGCAGATTCCACGAAAAGAGTGTTAGCAAACTGCTTCTTGAGGCAGAGGTTGTAACTCTGTGAGATGAACTCACAGATCAGAAAGAAGTTTCTCAGAAAGCTTCTTTCACGTTTTGAACGGATGAAATTTCCTTTATCAGCGTAGGCCTCAATGTGATCCAAAGAAGCCCTTCTCAGATTCCTCAAAGACAGTGTTAATGGACTGCTCCACGAAACATAAGTGTAACTCTGTGAGATGAATTCACACATCACCAAGAAGTTTCTAAGAAAGCTTCTTTCTAGTTTTCATCTGTGGATATTTCCTTTGTCACTGTAATGTTCATTGCGCTATGAAGTATCTAATTGCAGATTTCCAGAAAACTGTGCTAACAAACTGATCACTGAAGAGAAACGTGTAACTCTGTGAGTTGCATTCACACTTGGCAATGCAGTTTCTCAGAAAGCTTCTCTTTAGTTATTATGTGAGGATATTTCCTTTATCACCATGGGCCCCAATAGGCTCCCAAATATCACTTTGCAGATTCCACGAAAAGAGTGTTAGCAAACTGCTTCTTGAGGCAGAGGTTGTAACTCTGTGAGATGAACTCACAGATCAGAAAGAAGTTTCTCAGAAAGCTTCTTTCACGTTTTGAACGGATGAAATTTCCTTTATCAGCGTAGGCCTCAATGTGATCCAAAGAAGCCCTTCTCAGATTCCTCAAAGACAGTGTTAATGGACTGCTCCACGAAACATAAGTGTAACTCTGTGAGATGAATTCACACATCACCAAGAAGTTTCTAAGAAAGCTTCTTTCTAGTTTTCATCTGTGGATATTTCCTTTGTCACTGTAATGTTCATTGCGCTATGAAGTATCTAATTGCAGATTTCCAGAAAACTGTGCTAACAAACTGATCACTGAAGAGAAACGTGTAACTCTGTGAGTTGCATTCACACTTGGCAATGCAGTTTCTCAGAAAGCTTCTCTTTAGTTATTATGTGAGGATATTTCCTTTATCACCATGGGCCCCAATAGGCTCCCAAATATCACTTTGCAGATTCCACGAAAAGAGTGTTAGCAAACTGCTTCTTGAGGCAGAGGTTGTAACTCTGTGAGATGAACTCACAGATCAGAAAGAAGTTTCTCAGAAAGCTTCTTTCACGTTTTGAACGGATGAAATTTCCTTTATCAGCGTAGGCCTCAATGTGATCCAAAGAAGCCCTTCTCAGATTCCTCAAAGACAGTGTTAATGGACTGCTCCACGAAACATAAGTGTAACTCTGTGAGATGAATTCACACATCACCAAGAAGTTTCTAAGAAAGCTTCTTTCTAGTTTTCATCTGTGGATATTTCCTTTGTCACTGTAATGTTCATTGCGCTATGAAGTATCTAATTGCAGATTTCCAGAAAACTGTGCTAACAAACTGATCACTGAAGAGAAACGTGTAACTCTGTGAGTTGCATTCACACTTGGCAATGCAGTTTCTCAGAAAGCTTCTCTTTAGTTATTATGTGAGGATATTTCCTTTATCACCATGGGCCCCAATAGGCTCCCAAATATCACTTTGCAGATTCCACGAAAAGAGTGTTAGCAAACTGCTTCTTGAGGCAGAGGTTGTAACTCTGTGAGATGAACTCACAGATCAGAAAGAAGTTTCTCAGAAAGCTTCTTTCACGTTTTGAACGGATGAAATTTCCTTTATCAGCGTAGGCCTCAATGTGATCCAAAGAAGCCCTTCTCAGATTCCTCAAAGACAGTGTTAATGGACTGCTCCACGAAACATAAGTGTAACTCTGTGAGATGAATTCACACATCACCAAGAAGTTTCTAAGAAAGCTTCTTTCTAGTTTTCATCTGTGGATATTTCCTTTGTCACTGTAATGTTCATTGCGCTATGAAGTATCTAATTGCAGATTTCCAGAAAACTGTGCTAACAAACTGATCACTGAAGAGAAACGTGTAACTCTGTGAGTTGCATTCACACTTGGCAATGCAGTTTCTCAGAAAGCTTCTCTTTAGTTATTATGTGAGGATATTTCCTTTATCACCATGGGCCCCAATAGGCTCCCAAATATCACTTTGCAGATTCCACGAAAAGAGTGTTAGCAAACTGCTTCTTGAGGCAGAGGTTGTAACTCTGTGAGATGAACTCACAGATCAGAAAGAAGTTTCTCAGAAAGCTTCTTTCACGTTTTGAACGGATGAAATTTCCTTTATCAGCGTAGGCCTCAATGTGATCCAAAGAAGCCCTTCTCAGATTCCTCAAAGACAGTGTTAATGGACTGCTCCACGAAACATAAGTGTAACTCTGTGAGATGAATTCACACATCACCAAGAAGTTTCTAAGAAAGCTTCTTTCTAGTTTTCATCTGTGGATATTTCCTTTGTCACTGTAATGTTCATTGCGCTATGAAGTATCTAATTGCAGATTTCCAGAAAACTGTGCTAACAAACTGATCACTGAAGAGAAACGTGTAACTCTGTGAGTTGCATTCACACTTGGCAATGCAGTTTCTCAGAAAGCTTCTCTTTAGTTATTATGTGAGGATATTTCCTTTATCACCATGGGCCCCAATAGGCTCCCAAATATCACTTTGCAGATTCCACGAAAAGAGTGTTAGCAAACTGCTTCTTGAGGCAGAGGTTGTAACTCTGTGAGATGAACTCACAGATCAGAAAGAAGTTTCTCAGAAAGCTTCTTTCACGTTTTGAACGGATGAAATTTCCTTTATCAGCGTAGGCCTCAATGTGATCCAAAGAAGCCCTTCTCAGATTCCTCAAAGACAGTGTTAATGGACTGCTCCACGAAACATAAGTGTAACTCTGTGAGATGAATTCACACATCACCAAGAAGTTTCTAAGAAAGCTTCTTTCTAGTTTTCATCTGTGGATATTTCCTTTGTCACTGTAATGTTCATTGCGCTATGAAGTATCTAATTGCAGATTTCCAGAAAACTGTGCTAACAAACTGATCACTGAAGAGAAACGTGTAACTCTGTGAGTTGCATTCACACTTGGCAATGCAGTTTCTCAGAAAGCTTCTCTTTAGTTATTATGTGAGGATATTTCCTTTATCACCATGGGCCCCAATAGGCTCCCAAATATCACTTTGCAGATTCCACGAAAAGAGTGTTAGCAAACTGCTTCTTGAGGCAGAGGTTGTAACTCTGTGAGATGAACTCACAGATCAGAAAGAAGTTTCTCAGAAAGCTTCTTTCACGTTTTGAACGGATGAAATTTCCTTTATCAGCGTAGGCCTCAATGTGATCCAAAGAAGCCCTTCTCAGATTCCTCAAAGACAGTGTTAATGGACTGCTCCACGAAACATAAGTGTAACTCTGTGAGATGAATTCACACATCACCAAGAAGTTTCTAAGAAAGCTTCTTTCTAGTTTTCATCTGTGGATATTTCCTTTGTCACTGTAATGTTCATTGCGCTATGAAGTATCTAATTGCAGATTTCCAGAAAACTGTGCTAACAAACTGATCACTGAAGAGAAACGTGTAACTCTGTGAGTTGCATTCACACTTGGCAATGCAGTTTCTCAGAAAGCTTCTCTTTAGTTATTATGTGAGGATATTTCCTTTATCACCATGGGCCCCAATAGGCTCCCAAATATCACTTTGCAGATTCCACGAAAAGAGTGTTAGCAAACTGCTTCTTGAGGCAGAGGTTGTAACTCTGTGAGATGAACTCACAGATCAGAAAGAAGTTTCTCAGAAAGCTTCTTTCACGTTTTGAACGGATGAAATTTCCTTTATCAGCGTAGGCCTCAATGTGATCCAAAGAAGCCCTTCTCAGATTCCTCAAAGACAGTGTTAATGGACTGCTCCACGAAACATAAGTGTAACTCTGTGAGATGAATTCACACATCACCAAGAAGTTTCTAAGAAAGCTTCTTTCTAGTTTTCATCTGTGGATATTTCCTTTGTCACTGTAATGTTCATTGCGCTATGAAGTATCTAATTGCAGATTTCCAGAAAACTGTGCTAACAAACTGATCACTGAAGAGAAACGTGTAACTCTGTGAGTTGCATTCACACTTGGCAATGCAGTTTCTCAGAAAGCTTCTCTTTAGTTATTATGTGAGGATATTTCCTTTATCACCATGGGCCCCAATAGGCTCCCAAATATCACTTTGCAGATTCCACGAAAAGAGTGTTAGCAAACTGCTTCTTGAGGCAGAGGTTGTAACTCTGTGAGATGAACTCACAGATCAGAAAGAAGTTTCTCAGAAAGCTTCTTTCACGTTTTGAACGGATGAAATTTCCTTTATCAGCGTAGGCCTCAATGTGATCCAAAGAAGCCCTTCTCAGATTCCTCAAAGACAGTGTTAATGGACTGCTCCACGAAACATAAGTGTAACTCTGTGAGATGAATTCACACATCACCAAGAAGTTTCTAAGAAAGCTTCTTTCTAGTTTTCATCTGTGGATATTTCCTTTGTCACTGTAATGTTCATTGCGCTATGAAGTATCTAATTGCAGATTTCCAGAAAACTGTGCTAACAAACTGATCACTGAAGAGAAACGTGTAACTCTGTGAGTTGCATTCACACTTGGCAATGCAGTTTCTCAGAAAGCTTCTCTTTAGTTATTATGTGAGGATATTTCCTTTATCACCATGGGCCCCAATAGGCTCCCAAATATCACTTTGCAGATTCCACGAAAAGAGTGTTAGCAAACTGCTTCTTGAGGCAGAGGTTGTAACTCTGTGAGATGAACTCACAGATCAGAAAGAAGTTTCTCAGAAAGCTTCTTTCACGTTTTGAACGGATGAAATTTCCTTTATCAGCGTAGGCCTCAATGTGATCCAAAGAAGCCCTTCTCAGATTCCTCAAAGACAGTGTTAATGGACTGCTCCACGAAACATAAGTGTAACTCTGTGAGATGAATTCACACATCACCAAGAAGTTTCTAAGAAAGCTTCTTTCTAGTTTTCATCTGTGGATATTTCCTTTGTCACTGTAATGTTCATTGCGCTATGAAGTATCTCATTGCAGATTTCCAGAAAACTGTGCTAACAAACTGATCACTGAAGAGAAACGTGTAACTCTGTGAGTTGCATTCACACTTGGCAATGCAGTTTCTCAGAAAGCTTCTCTTTAGTTATTATGTGAGGATATTTCCTTTATCACCATGGGCCCCAATAGGCTCCCAAATATCACTTTGCAGATTCCACGAAAAGAGTGTTAGCAAACTGCTTCTTGAGGCAGAGGTTGTAACTCTGTGAGATGAACTCACAGATCAGAAAGAAGTTTCTCAGAAAGCTTCTTTCACGTTTTGAACGGATGAAATTTCCTTTATCAGCGTAGGCCTCAATGTGATCCAAAGAAGCCCTTCTCAGATTCCTCAAAGACAGTGTTAATGGACTGCTCCACGAAACATAAGTGTAACTCTGTGAGATGAATTCACACATCACCAAGAAGTTTCTAAGAAAGCTTCTTTCTAGTTTTCATCTGTGGATATTTCCTTTGTCACTGTAATGTTCATTGCGCTATGAAGTATCTAATTGCAGATTTCCAGAAAACTGTGCTAACAAACTGATCACTGAAGAGAAACGTGTAACTCTGTGAGTTGCATTCACACTTGGCAATGCAGTTTCTCAGAAAGCTTCTCTTTAGTTATTATGTGAGGATATTTCCTTTATCACCATGGGCCCCAATAGGCTCCCAAATATCACTTTGCAGATTCCACGAAAAGAGTGTTAGCAAACTGCTTCTTGAGGCAGAGGTTGTAACTCTGTGAGATGAACTCACAGATCAGAAAGAAGTTTCTCAGAAAGCTTCTTTCACGTTTTGAACGGATGAAATTTCCTTTATCAGCGTAGGCCTCAATGTGATCCAAAGAAGCCCTTCTCAGATTCCTCAAAGACAGTGTTAATGGACTGCTCCACGAAACATAAGTGTAACTCTGTGAGATGAATTCACACATCACCAAGAAGTTTCTAAGAAAGCTTCTTTCTAGTTTTCATCTGTGGATATTTCCTTTGTCACTGTAATGTTCATTGCGCTATGAAGTATCTAATTGCAGATTTCCAGAAAACTGTGCTAACAAACTGATCACTGAAGAGAAACGTGTAACTCTGTGAGTTGCATTCACACTTGGCAATGCAGTTTCTCAGAAAGCTTCTCTTTAGTTATTATGTGAGGATATTTCCTTTATCACCATGGGCCCCAATAGGCTCCCAAATATCACTTTGCAGATTCCACGAAAAGAGTGTTAGCAAACTGCTTCTTGAGGCAGAGGTTGTAACTCTGTGAGATGAACTCACAGATCAGAAAGAAGTTTCTCAGAAAGCTTCTTTCACGTTTTGAACGGATGAAATTTCCTTTATCAGCGTAGGCCTCAATGTGATCCAAAGAAGCCCTTCTCAGATTCCTCAAAGACAGTGTTAATGGACTGCTCCACGAAACATAAGTGTAACTCTGTGAGATGAATTCACACATCACCAAGAAGTTTCTAAGAAAGCTTCTTTCTAGTTTTCATCTGTGGATATTTCCTTTGTCACTGTAATGTTCATTGCGCTATGAAGTATCTAATTGCAGATTTCCAGAAAACTGTGCTAACAAACTGATCACTGAAGAGAAACGTGTAACTCTGTGAGTTGCATTCACACTTGGCAATGCAGTTTCTCAGAAAGCTTCTCTTTAGTTATTATGTGAGGATATTTCCTTTATCACCATGGGCCCCAATAGGCTCCCAAATATCACTTTGCAGATTCCACGAAAAGAGTGTTAGCAAACTGCTTTCTGAGGCAGAGGTTGTAACTCTGTGAGATGAACTCACAGATCAGAAAGAAGTTTCTCAGAAAGCTTCTTTCACGTTTTGAACGGATGAAATTTCCTTTATCAGCGTAGGCCTCAATGTGATTGAAGAAGCCCTTCTCAGATTCCTCAAAGACAGTGTTAATGGACTGCTTCCACGAAACATAAGTGTAACTCTGTGAGATGAATTCACACATCACCAAGAAGGTTCTAAAGAAAGCTTCTTTCTAGTTTTCATCTGTGGATATTCCTTTGGTTCACTGTAATGTTCATTGCGCTATGAAGTATCTAATTGCAGATTTCCAGAAAACTGTGCTAACAAACTGATCACTGAAGAGAAACGTGAAACTCTGTGAGTTGCATTCACACTTGGCAATGCAGTTTCTCAGAAAGCTTCTCTTTAGTTATTATGTGAGGATATTTCCTTTATCACCATGGGCCCCAATAGGCTCCCAAATATCACTTTGCAGATTCCACGAAAAGAGTGTTAGCAAACTGCTTCTTGAGGCAGAGGTTGTAACTCTGTGAGATGAACTCACAGATCAGAAAGAAGTTTCTCAGAAAGCTTCTTTCACGTTTTGAACGGATGAAATTTCCTTTATCAGCGTAGGCCTCAATGTGATCCAAAGAAGCCCTTCTCAGATTCCTCAAAGACAGTGTTAATGGACTGCTCCACGAAACATAAGTGTAACTCTGTGAGATGAATTCACACATCACCAAGAAGTTTCTAAGAAAGCTTCTTTCTAGTTTTCATCTGTGGATATTTCCTTTGTCACTGTAATGTTCATTGCGCTATGAAGTATCTAATTGCAGATTTCCAGAAAACTGTGCTAACAAACTGATCACTGAAGAGAAACGTGTAACTCTGTGAGTTGCATTCACACTTGGCAATGCAGTTTCTCAGAAAGCTTCTCTTTAGTTATTATGTGAGGATATTTCCTTTATCACCATGGGCCCCAATAGGCTCCCAAATATCACTTTGCAGATTCCACGAAAAGAGTGTTAGCAAACTGCTTCTTGAGGCAGAGGTTGTAACTCTGTGAGATGAACTCACAGATCAGAAAGAAGTTTCTCAGAAAGCTTCTTTCACGTTTTGAACGGATGAAATTTCCTTTATCAGCGTAGGCCTCAATGTGATCCAAAGAAGCCCTTCTCAGATTCCTCAAAGACAGTGTTAATGGACTGCTCCACGAAACATAAGTGTAACTCTGTGAGATGAATTCACACATCACCAAGAAGTTTCTAAGAAAGCTTCTTTCTAGTTTTCATCTGTGGATATTTCCTTTGTCACTGTAATGTTCATTGCGCTATGAAGTATCTAATTGCAGATTTCCAGAAAACTGTGCTAACAAACTGATCACTGAAGAGAAACGTGTAACTCTGTGAGTTGCATTCACACTTGGCAATGCAGTTTCTCAGAAAGCTTCTCTTTAGTTATTATGTGAGGATATTTCCTTTATCACCATGGGCCCCAATAGGCTCCCAAATATCACTTTGCAGATTCCACGAAAAGAGTGTTAGCAAACTGCTTCTTGAGGCAGAGGTTGTAACTCTGTGAGATGAACTCACAGATCAGAAAGAAGTTTCTCAGAAAGCTTCTTTCACGTTTTGAACGGATGAAATTTCCTTTATCAGCGTAGGCCTCAATGTGATCCAAAGAAGCCCTTCTCAGATTCCTCAAAGACAGTGTTAATGGACTGCTCCACGAAACATAAGTGTAACTCTGTGAGATGAATTCACACATCACCAAGAAGTTTCTAAGAAAGCTTCTTTCTAGTTTTCATCTGTGGATATTTCCTTTGTCACTGTAATGTTCATTGCGCTATGAAGTATCTAATTGCAGATTTCCAGAAAACTGTGCTAACAAACTGATCACTGAAGAGAAACGTGTAACTCTGTGAGTTGCATTCACACTTGGCAATGCAGTTTCTCAGAAAGCTTCTCTTTAGTTATTATGTGAGGATATTTCCTTTATCACCATGGGCCCCAATAGGCTCCCAAATATCACTTTGCAGATTCCACGAAAAGAGTGTTAGCAAACTGCTTCTTGAGGCAGAGGTTGTAACTCTGTGAGATGAACTCACAGATCAGAAAGAAGTTTCTCAGAAAGCTTCTTTCACGTTTTGAACGGATGAAATTTCCTTTATCAGCGTAGGCCTCAATGTGATCCAAAGAAGCCCTTCTCAGATTCCTCAAAGACAGTGTTAATGGACTGCTCCACGAAACATAAGTGTAACTCTGTGAGATGAATTCACACATCACCAAGAAGTTTCTAAGAAAGCTTCTTTCTAGTTTTCATCTGTGGATATTTCCTTTGTCACTGTAATGTTCATTGCGCTATGAAGTATCTAATTGCAGATTTCCAGAAAACTGTGCTAACAAACTGATCACTGAAGAGAAACGTGTAACTCTGTGAGTTGCATTCACACTTGGCAATGCAGTTTCTCAGAAAGCTTCTCTTTAGTTATTATGTGAGGATATTTCCTTTATCACCATGGGCCCCAATAGGCTCCCAAATATCACTTTGCAGATTCCACGAAAAGAGTGTTAGCAAACTGCTTCTTGAGGCAGAGGTTGTAACTCTGTGAGATGAACTCACAGATCAGAAAGAAGTTTCTCAGAAAGCTTCTTTCACGTTTTGAACGGATGAAATTTCCTTTATCAGCGTAGGCCTCAATGTGATCCAAAGAAGCCCTTCTCAGATTCCTCAAAGACAGTGTTAATGGACTGCTCCACGAAACATAAGTGTAACTCTGTGAGATGAATTCACACATCACCAAGAAGTTTCTAAGAAAGCTTCTTTCTAGTTTTCATCTGTGGATATTTCCTTTGTCACTGTAATGTTCATTGCGCTATGAAGTATCTAATTGCAGATTTCCAGAAAACTGTGCTAACAAACTGATCACTGAAGAGAAACGTGTAACTCTGTGAGTTGCATTCACACTTGGCAATGCAGTTTCTCAGAAAGCTTCTCTTTAGTTATTATGTGAGGATATTTCCTTTATCACCATGGGCCCCAATAGGCTCCCAAATATCACTTTGCAGATTCCACGAAAAGAGTGTTAGCAAACTGCTTCTTGAGGCAGAGGTTGTAACTCTGTGAGATGAACTCACAGATCAGAAAGAAGTTTCTCAGAAAGCTTCTTTCACGTTTTGAACGGATGAAATTTCCTTTATCAGCGTAGGCCTCAATGTGATCCAAAGAAGCCCTTCTCAGATTCCTCAAAGACAGTGTTAATGGACTGCTCCACGAAACATAAGTGTAACTCTGTGAGATGAATTCACACATCACCAAGAAGTTTCTAAGAAAGCTTCTTTCTAGTTTTCATCTGTGGATATTTCCTTTGTCACTGTAATGTTCATTGCGCTATGAAGTATCTAATTGCAGATTTCCAGAAAACTGTGCTAACAAACTGATCACTGAAGAGAAACGTGTAACTCTGTGAGTTGCATTCACACTTGGCAATGCAGTTTCTCAGAAAGCTTCTCTTTAGTTATTATGTGAGGATATTTCCTTTATCACCATGGGCCCCAATAGGCTCCCAAATATCACTTTGCAGATTCCACGAAAAGAGTGTTAGCAAACTGCTTCTTGAGGCAGAGGTTGTAACTCTGTGAGATGAACTCACAGATCAGAAAGAAGTTTCTCAGAAAGCTTCTTTCACGTTTTGAACGGATGAAATTTCCTTTATCAGCGTAGGCCTCAATGTGATCCAAAGAAGCCCTTCTCAGATTCCTCAAAGACAGTGTTAATGGACTGCTCCACGAAACATAAGTGTAACTCTGTGAGATGAATTCACACATCACCAAGAAGTTTCTAAGAAAGCTTCTTTCTAGTTTTCATCTGTGGATATTTCCTTTGTCACTGTAATGTTCATTGCGCTATGAAGTATCTCATTGCAGATTTCCAGAAAACTGTGCTAACAAACTGATCACTGAAGAGAAACGTGTAACTCTGTGAGTTGCATTCACACTTGGCAATGCAGTTTCTCAGAAAGCTTCTCTTTAGTTATTATGTGAGGATATTTCCTTTATCACCATGGGCCCCAATAGGCTCCCAAATATCACTTTGCAGATTCCACGAAAAGAGTGTTAGCAAACTGCTTCTTGAGGCAGAGGTTGTAACTCTGTGAGATGAACTCACAGATCAGAAAGAAGTTTCTCAGAAAGCTTCTTTCACGTTTTGAACGGATGAAATTTCCTTTATCAGCGTAGGCCTCAATGTGATCCAAAGAAGCCCTTCTCAGATTCCTCAAAGACAGTGTTAATGGACTGCTCCACGAAACATAAGTGTAACTCTGTGAGATGAATTCACACATCACCAAGAAGTTTCTAAAGAAAGCTTCTTTCTAGTTTTCATCTGTGGATATTTCCTTTGTCACTGTAATGTTCATTGCGCTATGAAGTATCTCATTGCAGATTTCCAGAAAACTGTGCTAACAAACTGATCACTGAAGAGAAACGTGTAACTCTGTGAGTTGCATTCACACTTGGCAATGCAGTTTCTCAGAAAGCTTCTCTTTAGTTATTATGTGAGGATATTTCCTTTATCACCATGGGCCCCAATAGGCTCCCAAATATCACTTTGCAGATTCCACGAAAAGAGTGTTAGCAAACTGCTTCTTGAGGCAGAGGTTGTAACTCTGTGAGATGAACTCACAGATCAGAAAGAAGTTTCTCAGAAAGCTTCTTTCACGTTTTGAACGGATGAAATTTCCTTTATCAGCGTAGGCCTCAATGTGATCCAAAGAAGCCCTTCTCAGATTCCTCAAAGACAGTGTTAATGGACTGCTCCACGAAACATAAGTGTAACTCTGTGAGATGAATTCACACATCACCAAGAAGTTTCTAAGAAAGCTTCTTTCTAGTTTTCATCTGTGGATATTTCCTTTGTCACTGTAATGTTCATTGCGCTATGAAGTATCTCATTGCAGATTTCCAGAAAACTGTGCTAACAAACTGATCACTGAAGAGAAACGTGTAACTCTGTGAGTTGCATTCACACTTGGCAATGCAGTTTCTCAGAAAGCTTCTCTTTAGTTATTATGTGAGGATATTTCCTTTATCACCATGGGCCCCAATAGGCTCCCAAATATCACTTTGCAGATTCCACGAAAAGAGTGTTAGCAAACTGCTTCTTGAGGCAGAGGTTGTAACTCTGTGAGATGAACTCACAGATCAGAAAGAAGTTTCTCAGAAAGCTTCTTTCACGTTTTGAACGGATGAAATTTCCTTTATCAGCGTAGGCCTCAATGTGATCCAAAGAAGCCCTTCTCAGATTCCTCAAAGACAGTGTTAATGGACTGCTCCACGAAACATAAGTGTAACTCTGTGAGATGAATTCACACATCACCAAGAAGTTTCTAAGAAAGCTTCTTTCTAGTTTTCATCTGTGGATATTTCCTTTGTCACTGTAATGTTCATTGCGCTATGAAGTATCTAATTGCAGATTTCCAGAAAACTGTGCTAACAAACTGATCACTGAAGAGAAACGTGTAACTCTGTGAGTTGCATTCACACTTGGCAATGCAGTTTCTCAGAAAGCTTCTCTTTAGTTATTATGTGAGGATATTTCCTTTATCACCATGGGCCCCAATAGGCTCCCAAATATCACTTTGCAGATTCCACGAAAAGAGTGTTAGCAAACTGCTTCTTGAGGCAGAGGTTGTAACTCTGTGAGATGAACTCACAGATCAGAAAGAAGTTTCTCAGAAAGCTTCTTTCACGTTTTGAACGGATGAAATTTCCTTTATCAGCGTAGGCCTCAATGTGATCCAAAGAAGCCCTTCTCAGATTCCTCAAAGACAGTGTTAATGGACTGCTCCACGAAACATAAGTGTAACTCTGTGAGATGAATTCACACATCACCAAGAAGTTTCAAAGAAAGCTTCTTTCTAGTTTTCATCTGTGGATATTTCCTTTGTCACTGTAATGTTCATTGCGCTATGAAGTATCTCATTGCAGATTTCCAGAAAACTGTGCTAACAAACTGATCACTGAAGAGAAACGTGTAACTCTGTGAGTTGCATTCACACTTGGCAATGCAGTTTCTCAGAAAGCTTCTCTTTAGTTATTATGTGAGGATATTTCCTTTATCACCATGGGCCCCAATAGGCTCCAAATATCACTTTGCAGATTCCACGAAAAGAGTGTTAGCAAACTGCTTCTTGAGGCAGAGGTTGTAACTCTGTGAGATGAACTCACAGATCAGAAAGAAGTTTCTCAGAAAGCTTCTTTCACGTTTTGAACGGATGAAATTTCCTTTATCAGCGTAGGCCTCAATGTGATCCAAAGAAGCCCTTCTCAGATTCCTCAAAGACAGTGTTAATGGACTGCTCCACGAAACATAAGTGTAACTCTGTGAGATGAATTCACACATCACCAAGAAGTTTCTAAGAAAGCTTCTTTCTAGTTTTCATCTGTGGATATTTCCTTTGTCACTGTAATGTTCATTGCGCTATGAAGTATCTAATTGCAGATTTCCAGAAAACTGTGCTAACAAACTGATCACTGAAGAGAAACGTGTAACTCTGTGAGTTGCATTCACACTTGGCAATGAAGTTTCTCAGAAAGCTTCTCTTTAGTTATTGTGTGAGGATATTTCCTTTATCACCATGGGCCCCAATAGGCTCCCAAATATCACTTTGCAGATTCCACGAAAAGAGTGTTAGCAAACTGCTTCTTGAGGCAGAGGTTGTAACTCTGTGAGATGAACTCACAGATCAGAAAAAGTTTCTCAGAAAGCTTCTTTCACGTTTTGAACGGATGAAATTTCCTTTATCAGCGTAGGCCTCAATGTGATCCAAAGAAGCCCTTCTCAGATTCCTCAAAGACAGTGTTAATGGACTGCTCCACGAAACATAAGTGTAACTCTGTGAGATGAATTCACACATCACCAAGAAGTTTCTAAAGAAAGCTTCTTTCTAGTTTTCATCTGTGGATATTTCCTTTGTCACTGTAATGTGTCATTGCGCTATGAAGTATCTAATTGCAGATTTCCAGAAAACTGTGCTAACAAACTGATCACTGAAGAGAAACGTGTAACTCTGTGTGAGTTGCATTCACACTTGGCAATGCAGTTTCTCAGAAAGCTTCTCTTAGTTAGTATGTGAGGATTTCCTTTATCACCATGGGCCTAATAGGCTCCCAAATATCACTTCAGATTCCACGAAAAGAGTGTTAGCAAACTGCTTCTTGAGGCAGAGGTTGTAACTCTGTGAGATGAACTCACAGATCAGAACGAAGTTTCTCAGAAAGCTTCTTTCTCATTTTTATTGGAAGATGTTTCCATTGCCCCCATTGTTTTCAAAGGGATCGGGAATATCTGTTCTCAGATTCCACCAAATAGGCCTAGGCACGGCCCCAACGACAACAGCTGCAACTTAGTGAGTTGATTCAACATCACAAAGCGGTTTCTCAGAAAGCTTCTTTCTTTAGTGAGACAGGGTTATTTTGGTCTTGGAGCGCCACCGTGTGTCCTATTGCAGATTCCGCGAAAATTCTGCTAGCAAGTTTCTCAGTGGAAACAATGATGGACATCTGTGGGCGAATTCACCAACAAGAAGTTTTTGAGAAGGCTTCTCTGCAGGTTGCTGAGGAGAGTTCCTTATTCAGCAGCGATTCAACGAGATCCAAGACATCACATCTGAGATTCCTCAAAATGAGTGCTAGGAAACTCCCCGAGAAAGGGTGATAGACACTGTGAAATGAATTCACATATCACAAACCCATTTCTCAGAAAGCTTGGTTCCGCTTTCTCTTGAAGGAGATATCCTTTCTCCTTCTATTCTTCAAAGCTATCGAAATATCACTTCTCAGAATCCACGGAAACAGCCCTAAGAAACGGATCCAAAAAACACGGCGTAACTCTGTGAGTTGCATTCACACATGGCAATGCAGTTTCTCAGAAAGCTTCTCTTTAGTTATTATGTGAGGATATTTCCTTTAATCACCATGGGCCCCAATAGGCTCCCAAATATCACTTGCAGATTCCACGAAAAGAGTGTTAGCAAACTGGCTTCTTGAGGCAGAGGTTGTAACTCTGTGAGATGAACTCACAGATCAGAAAGAAGTTTTTTCAGAAAGCTTCTTTCACGTTTTGAACGGATGAAATTTCCTTTATCAGCGTAGGCCTCAATGTGATCCAAAGAAGCCCTTCTCAGATTCCTCAAAGACAGTGTTAATGGACTGCTCCACGAAACATAAGTGTAACTCTGTGAGATGAATTCACACATCACCAAGAAGTTTCTAAGAAAGCTTCTTTCTAGTTTTCATCTGTGGATATTTCCTTTGTCACTGT